>NW_019385309.1:131746-144941 GCF_000671375.1 Centruroides sculpturatus | reverse complement strand
TATTACAAACCATAAAATCATGTTTTTCTTATTGAACAACCTGGTAGCTCTATCCTGTTGAAAGATTTCATCATCATCATTATCATCATGAAAATGATCTTTCGTTGTTGAAATAAGAATATATTCTAAAATATCGCAATACATATAACCATTTACTGTCTCATTAAGTAATCACAATTTTTTGAGTACATTATAGTCAAATGAATCTACCTTGTAACTTTAATGAGAAATTTAATCACTCATAAACAGTCTGGATTGTTCATTTCACATTCAAGCATTACACTTTTCTTCGTTATTTAAATCAACACAAAGCACTTTCATCACTAAAAATGATCTTTTGCCATTGTTCAGGCATAAAACATTTATATTTTTTGGCTCAGGTTAATTCTTTCTCAGATTAATTGTTTTTTCTACTGAACTTTTGTCAGATGAGGTTTATTTTTGCTTTTGATGCTTTATAATCCATTTTCTTCAAATAATTGTAAACTTTTTTTTTTTTGAAAGTGGTTTTCCAATCACAGATTTCAATTCTTGTGACATTTGTTGCAAGCTTTCATGTCAATTTTGTTTTATAGTTTTTCTAAGTAGTGATTTCTGTCTTTTCTGAAGTAAATTTTGGATGATGAGAGTGATTTTCAACACTTAAACTTCTGGTTTCATTTAATTTTTGAATTATTTTTTGCACTTTTAGACTGCAAACAATTCACTTTTCTTGCTATTTCTTGTTGCTCAATACTTTCGTCATTTAAAGCAATAATTTTGACTCTGATTCAGGCTTGATTGTGGTTTCCTGTCCATGGTGTTTATCCTGCTTTTGTGATAATTGCTGGATAGTAATTTATACAATATTGTGTGCAAATTATATTGTGATACAATTTATGGAATTGCAGTAAGTTACAAGTACTGTTACTTATAATTGAACAATATTTACTAACTAGAAATTTCCTTGTCAAGCATGACAAAATATTTTTTATAAGAAAATAGAGATTGAAGAATTGAGAATAGCTTCAATTTGAGTTTGACGTTGTGATGATGTTTCTGCAGTGCTTGTTGACAAAGCCATTCTTACTCGATGTTGCTCAAGTTGGACTTCACAGCCTTCAGGAGTCTTAGTGGTTCTTATTCTTTTAGATCTAGAATTTGCCTGACCAGTTTTACTCTTATGCTTGCCTCTAGGCATTTCTTTTTGACAAAATAGCATGTCTTTTTAATTCCGTGTTGATAAAAACAAAGATGCATTGTACGTATGTTAGTTAGATGAGCAATAACACTTTCTAAATAATGGGCTAGGTAGATTGTTACTTTGGATTAGATCAGTGTTTCTCGACCTCTAACGAATTGATGCCTCCTCCAACGTAGTGTCGCCCCCTTCAGTAAAACCGTTACGTAGTATCGCCCCTTTTGCTTCAAAATTCCTATGCCTAGGGCCGAGGCTAATGCCAAATTCGTACCGCATCGAATGGACTAGTGACTAGTATAATGTTATTTGTTTAATTATTGTACGATATAACGAATAAAATATCTAATTATTCTTAATATAATGTTTTACTATATCGCCCAGAAAATTGTTTTCGCCCCCAAAATATAAATTGTTACTAATTGCCCCCTAAACGTAGAAAAACACCCACACGAGGGCGATATCGCCCCCATTGAGAAACACTGGATTAGATGATAGCATGTCATGTGGTTACTAAGGGAAAGGTTTTTAAAAAAAATTTGTTGAAATGACATAATGTGGCTATCATTTTTTAAATTTAATGAAGTAAGTTTAAAATACGCCATTTGCTAAAATATTTAAAAATGCAACTTAATGAAAATTTCTTCGTCAAGCATGAACTAAATGAGGTCACTGATGTCACTGCAACATAAGTGTAGTCACTGATCTGAAATCAAATGTTTGTTCTAAGGCAATATTTCTGCAAAATAAATAGCCTATACTTTCTGTCAGACATAAAATGAATATAATGAAAATTTCATTTTGATTGGAAAAAAATTGCAGGAGTTATAAGGAATTCACACACACACAGATGACTGACTGCTTTTATATTGGTAAATAATTTAATATAATTTTAAAATGATTTCAAATACAGGTAACCCCCATATAACACGGTAGTTACATTCCAAAAAATTGCCATGTTATGCGAATCCGTGTTATAGGAAACAAAGAACTAGTACGAAAAGGAGGGTTAGGTTAGGTTCCAAAAATTAAAAAACATGCTATTACATTTTCATAATTAAGATAAATATCTTTATTAAAATTTTCTTAAGAAGTAATACATATTAAAAAAAAGTCACAATTAAAGTCTTAAAGTATACTTGTAAAGGTGTGGAGGTCCTAAGGGTCGAAGGTGCGGTTCAATGCCTTAAAACCAGTGACAGAATAAAGCAAGTATGGAATAAGGGAAAAACATTTGGCAACATAAAAGCAGAAGCATTGAGATCTGGCAACACTGAAACAAGTTTCGAGAAGGACCACTTGTATCGATAGAAGGCAGAAACAGAAAATTTACATACTTAAGTACTAATAGTTCATGAAAATTATGCAGGAAATCTGATAGTATGTAAGCACTCGAATGAAAAATGTCAAATAAGGTATCTTTCACACTTAAAAGCTTTATCATGTTTATTGAACTATTATACAAGGATTTCCCTAATTTCAAATTAGATAAAGTTCACTTTTAATAGTTTTTATTACATTTCATGTATGAGGGTTTTATCCAATTCTCGAACCATGTTAGAGTAAATCTGTGCTATAGAAGTGCCATGTTATACGGGGGTTACCTGTATATAATTACTGGTCCACATAAAATATCTATAATTTTACCAGTGCTTGATGAGAAACACTGATTAGGAACTGTGTTAAAATGAATAAATAACACTACTCCTAGCAAATGTAGACCATACGAATGATATAAAGAAAATGAAAATTGATACCATGAGATACCCAATATGTACATGTGGAAATTTCAATCTTACTACACTCCTGATTAAAATATTTTGTTTTTGTAAATATCAATGGTGCTCACTGCATCAAATATTTTCTTATAAATGAAAAAGATGGATAAAAGCAAACAACTTATTGTATCAAATTTTCACATAAAGTATCATAAATCAAGATCTCATTGTAACTGTAATTATCAACTATATTTTAACATAAACAGGGAAAAATTTTAAATTAAATATCAATTAAATAATAATATAATATATAAACTGAAGATTAATATATTTAATTGTTTTAACATGTCTACTTAATATCACAATCACAGTCAATGAAACCAGAATTTGCTATAATTGTAGTGTTATTCACTTATGCCACTTAATGTCATCAGTTGATGATTATTATTGGTTTAGGTAAGTCTCAAAGTGATTTACAATAAGCAAATTATACTACATTACTTATTATTGGTACATTGATGCATTAGAAATTTGCTTCTCATTCCAACAAGAATTTTTTTCTCTGAGATTTAACTTGAGTCAAAATATTTTTCTTCTTATACTTTTAAGAAATTACTATTAAATTAAGTTTTGTTCAAGTACAGACAAACCAATTAATCATTATTCAAAACTATTTGACAAACTTAATGTTTAAATTTTTTCAAAACTCAGAAAACAATTAAAAGATACTGCAAAACTGGATGAGATACATTAAAAGCACCAACTGACACCTGTAATTCAGTTAATACGAACCAATTTATTATAAGAACAAATGTTTTCAACTGTCTTTAACAGCCATCTTCAAGTTAGAAATGTTACATAGAACAAAATTTAAATAAAATAAAACTCATTAAATTCATGCTAGTAATTACATGCATAAAAAAGATGTTGGAAAAAAAAAATACAATGATGGCTGTTAAAGACAATTGAAATCTTTTGTTCTTATAATAAATTGGTTCATATTAACTGGATTATAGGTGTTAATTGGTGCTTTTAATAAACAGATAATTTCCTATTTAAAATTTTATTAGTAAAGAACTAATCTTTTACACTGTATTTAAATTTTAAAAAATCATAAGAAAATGAATTACAACTGGAATATCTTATCAATTAATCTTATACTAGATATTTATTGCATGAAAACTAAATAAAAAATATATCATACATACTTTTCAGACATTGTTTTCCTGAATATTTAATTAAAAATATCACTTTATATCAATTAATGAATTGAAAATAAAAATATCCTGCAAAAAAAAATAAAAATAAATCATCAAATACAAAATTATATTATTTTTTTATTATTTTAATTAATAGATTGAAATCATTTACACTAATATATAATTGTCAGATTTAACAAACAAACGAATCAATAACCTTTAAACACCAGTAACATAAATTTAATGAAAATTTCAAACGTTTTTGGCCTTATCCAAGACCTGCCAGGTTTACAGCATTCCAAATAACAAAAAAAAAAAGAAATCATTATTAATTACTCTTTACTAATTTGAAACCATGTTGTTCTATGTTTTGTTTCACAAGCACGATAAAGTGTATTCAATCAGACACTATAGGATTGCCTGATATTATATAGAAGAGATTAAACAAAAAATAAAAGTTAGACTTAAGGAATATATAGCAATCTAAAATACTGCAGGAACAACTCAGTGTTCTATGAACACTGTACACTATATAATTGTAACATAGACAAAGACAATATAAAAATTTTACAAAAAGAAAAAGATGCATACAGTAGAAATAGTATGATTTAGTAGTATGATTTTTGTTTATACTATTTTTATTATTCAGAATCTCTATGCATACAGTAGAAAACTTAAAGAAAGCATAGAGATTCTGAATAATAAAAATAGTATAAACAAAAATCATAGCATCAAAATAAATGAGAACTGGTTACAAATATTGTAAAGAAACTGAACATAAAATTAAATAAGTATAAGCTATAAGTTTTATAAATTGGAAATATTAAAAATTGTAATAAAAACTATTGTAAAAAAGATTATTGTATTTTCATCATAAATGTATTTAAATTAGTTATGCATTACTAAAAATGACCTGTGAAAATTGGGAAAGAAAGATATCAGAAGATGTTATTAAAAAAATATCTCTTAATGACTTATAATTTTTTGATAATGAAAAATTTGGAAAAATCTAGCTATAGGGTAATCATGTAAATAAAAAGTAAATTAGAAATTTGGTGCAAGATTAAGCGATGAGAATAATGAAGTACTGTAAGAGAGAGTGCATGATCAGAAAATTTCCTTTTTACAAGAAACCTTCCAGAATGTTTAAACTAAACATGTATTGTTGAAGTTTTAACAAAAAGTGTTTTAATAATTTACAAGCTTTTGTCTTAAAAGAACACAACAGGTATGTCATTTGAAATGTTAAATTATATGCTTAATACTATATAGAAACGTAATATAATTTATTAAATGGCAGAATGAAAAGAAAACTCTGTAATCATGCATACCCAATTTTAAGAAACTATGTTAGAAAATCACTCAAAATCAGCTAATGTGTAATACAGAACAGAAGGTATATTCTTTGTAATTACATGTGTTATCTTAATAATTTAATGCTATGTAATAACCATGTACATTTTTTAAAATAGTTGACTGAGGAGGAGCNATTTTTTTGCCCTGCCAGGGTGTGCCCGAGTTATCCGGAGTGCCGGGTTATCGAGAGCCGAGTTTTCGAGGTTCTACTGTATATGAATTAGTCTAATCGTAGTCTTTTCTGTATAGTCTCATCTTACATTCTTCAATACCTTTGACTATCCAAATACACAAAACAATGAATTGTCTTCTGATTTTTGTTCCATTGTTAATTTTAACCTTACTGTCTTATCCAAAAAGTCTGATTTAACATTCCCTCTTTCTTCCATATAACTAACACATCATCAATGTGTCTTCATCTTATTTCCAAACTCTTCCAATATTTCTCTATCTTTGTTATTAGTAATTTAACTAAAATTCTTGCTAAAGGTGAGGCAATAGGCTCTTTTCTGCTTATATCTTCCTTCAAATTGAAAATATGACTCAAATATCATCTGATATAATATGTCTAACAAATGCTTCTCACAGTCCAAGAGTAACCAATTTCTTCACCCTTCAATCATCTTACTTTGTTCCTTTTCTAGTCTGAGTAGAGAAATTTCTTCTTTTCTACTATCAGTCAAAAATTCCATTGAACCTTGGAGAACCTACAGTTTCTTTTATGACCTCTGGAAACTGTTATCTTTAAAAATTCATTTTATCCTTGTATCTATTGGAAGAGATAATAGAGGAGCAGAATATATTAAAAACAGAAAATTTTGGATTCTAGGACAGTTTATCTCAAAGATGGTGAAGCAGAAAATGAGAGAGAGGAAGAGCTAAAAGCAGAAAAGGAAGAGCAAATGGTTAGTATGACACCAACAATGGAGGAGAGAAGAAAGAGGTTGGTTAGAATAGGAGAGTTAAAAAGAAGAGTATATTCTTTTGGAGTAAAGAAAACAGTACACAAGTTGGAAAGATATTGGAATTAAGTTTGAAAAGTTTTTGTTAGAATGAATTTGATTTAAAATTACAAAGTAGAATTCCAAAGAATTAGAATTTTTGAATGGGCAATTTTTGTAGTTTCTGCTCCTGAAGATGAGTTTGGAAGATCAAAAGTGC
Organism: Centruroides sculpturatus; assembly: GCF_000671375.1. NCBI lineage: Eukaryota > Metazoa > Arthropoda > Arachnida > Scorpiones > Buthidae > Centruroides > Centruroides sculpturatus. The sequence goes on along the minus strand of NW_019385309.1, from coordinate 138,330 downwards.
TCAGAATTGGGAGTAAGAGTGATGGTTTTTTTTGTTGTTTTTCCATTAAGTTTTTAATGAATTACTGACAATATTTACCTGAAAACGAATTTTGACAACATCTAAAGGTTGAAATAAAAATCTAGTGATAGCTCCACTTGCTGCACCAGCAAAACTGTAGTCCTTATTAGTAAGTTTTTCTTTATTTATGCTAAAACCCACCATGATTTCAACATTTTTCTTCTCTCTGAAAAATTATTATTATTAATATGCAAAATTTTTTATTTTGAATTTTTTAAAATACAAAATAGAGTAACCTAAGTTTTAGAACTCTGAAATCCAAATAGGAACACATTAATTTGTACCAGTACAGTAACATTGTTAAATGAATACATAATATAAAACTTTATCATATTTAAAATTTATTTATTCTGATTCTTTTGCCTTCATGAAAACATATTCAAATTTTAAAACAATAATGAAATAAATTTATACAAAAAGTCACACGCAATAAACAAAAAAAACTTTCATATAGTCATTGAAACTACACTAGTCATTGAGAAACACTGGTCTAATTTACTATACTTTATCTTTATATTCCAAATCCTTCTATCAGTGATTATAATTCCATTAATTAAAAAAAAATTTATTTTATGCCATTTTGTTTGTTTTCTGCTTGCTTATTGTATTCATTAATTTTTGTTCTTTTTACATTAATGAAATGTCTGATAATGTATTTGCTTCTCTTATTTCATGCATATTAACTGTTTTATCAATGAATAATTTAATTCCTAAACAACACTTTCATTTATTTAATTTCATTTAGAATCATTCATCAATAGTTTATCAAGCATTTCATAATACATTACTGTTATTTGGGGAATGTGTATAGAGTGACTGGGTTAAGCCAACATGAGCTATAAAATTGGACCATAAAAATAATGGAAAAGCTCATTTTGATTTATGAGAAATTTTCAAGAATGAAGTATGCTTGTAAATTTATCACTCTCAATGTCTATAGTCTATTCTAATTGATCTATTCAATGATATGTGAAAACTTTCTGGCATTCTCTGTTATTGTTTCAAGTGTTTCCAATGCCAATCATTTCCTAGAATATTGGGCTGTAATTTGAAAAAATTGTAGACCTATAAATTTCCACTGTTGTCATCTGTCTGTCCTTCCTTAATCTTGAGAATGGAGTTAGATAAAAGTCAAGACCAGATATGGAAAGTTCAGGGTAGGCAGCCCTAATTAACTATATATGAACTTCTAGTTCAAATCAGAAGTCACATGATTTCAATTCAAAAGTTTCCTAAGAAAGGAGTAAGATAAATGACCAGTATGACTATTGTTAACAGGAAAAGTATGATGTACAAGGGCAAGACACTACTAATTTCAGGTGAANACTGTAATTATCAACTATATTTTAACATAAACAGGGAAAAATTTTAAATTAAATATCAATTAAATAATAATATAATATATAAACTGAAGATTAATATATTTAATTGTTTTAACATGTCTACTTAATATCACAATCACAGTCAATGAAACCAGAATTTGCTATAATTGTAGTGTTATTCACTTATGCCACTTAATGTCATCAGTTGATGATTATTATTGGTTTAGGTAAGTCTCAAAGTGATTTACAATAAGCAAATTATACTACATTACTTATTATTGATACATTGATGCATTAGAAATTTGCTTCTTATTCCAACAAGAATTTTTTTTCTCTGAGATTTAACTTGAGTCAAAATATTTTTCTTCTTATACTTTTAAGAAATTACTATTAAATTAAGTTTTGTTCAAGTACAGACAAACCAATTAATCATTATTCAAAACTATTTGACAAACTTAATGTTTAAATTTTTTCAAAACTCAGAAAACAATTAAAAGATACTGCAAAACTGGATGAGATACATTAAAAGCACCAACTGACACCTGTAATTCAGTTAATACGAACCAATTTATTATAAGAACAAATGTTTTCAACTGTCTTTAACAGCCATCTTCAAGTTAGGAATGTTACATAGAACAAAATTTAAATAAAATAAAACTCATTAAATTCATGCTAGTAATTACATGCATAAAAAAGATGTTGGAAAAAAAAAATACAATGATGGCTGTTAAAGACAATTGAAATCTTTTGTTCTTATAATAAATTGGTTCATATTAACTGGATTATAGGTGTTAATTGGTGCTTTTAATAAACAGATAATTTCCTATTTAAAATTTTATTAGTAAAGAACTAATCTTTTACACTGTATTTAAATTTTAAAAAATCATAAGAAAATGAATTACAACTGGAATATCTTATCAATTAATCTTATACTAGATATTTATTGCATAAAAACTAAATAAAAAATATATCATACATACTTTTCAGACATTGTTTTCCTGAATATTTAATTAAAAATATCACTTTATATCAATTAATGAATTGAAAATAAAAATATCCTGCAAAAAAAATAAAAATAAATCATCAAATACAAAATTATATTATTTTTTTATTATTTTAATTAATAGATTGAAATCATTTACACTAATATATAATTGTCAGATTTAACAAACAAACGAATCAATAACCTTTAAACACCAGTAACATAAATTTAATGAAAATTTCAAACGTTTTTGGCCTTATCCAAGACCTGCCAGGTTTACAGCATTCCAAATAAAAAAAAATCATTATTAATTACTCTTTACTAATTTGAAACCATGTTGTTCTATGTTTTGTTTCACAAGCACGATAAAGTGTATTCAATCAGACACTATAGGATTGCCTGATATTATATAGAAGAGATTAAACAAAAAATAAAAGTTAGACTTAAGGAATATATAGCAATCTAAAATACTGCAGGAACAACTCAGTGTTCTATGAACACTGTACACTATATAATTGTAACATAGACAAAGACAATATAAAAATTTTACAAAAAGAAAAAGATGCATACAGTAGAAATAGTATGATTTAGTAGTATGATTTTTGTTTATACTATTTTTATTATTCAGAATCTCTATGCATACAGTAGAAAACTTAAAGAAAGCATAGAGATTCTGAATAATAAAAATAGTATAAACAAAAATCATAGCATCAAAATAAATGAGAACTGGTTACAAATATTGTAAAGAAACTGAACATAAAATTAAATAAGTATAAGCTATAAGTTTTATAAATTGGAAATATTAAAAATTGTAATAAAAACTATTGTAAAAAAGATTATTGTATTTTCATCATAAATGTATTTAAATTAGTTATGCATTACTAAAAATGACCTGTGAAAATTGGGAAAGAAAGATATCAGAAGATGTTATTAAAAAAATATCTCTTAATGACTTATAATTTTTTGATAATGAAAAATTTGGAAAAATCTAGCTATAGGGTAATCATGTAAATAAAAAGTAAATTAGAAATTTGGTGCAAGATTAAGCGATGAGAATAATGAAGTACTGTAAGAGAGAGTGCATGATCAGAAAATTTCCTTTTTACAAGAAACCTTCCAGAATGTTTAAACTAAACATGTATTGTTGAAGTTTTAACAAAAAGTGTTTTAATAATTTACAAGCTTTTGTCTTAAAAGAACACAACAGGTATGTCATTTGAAATGTTAAATTATATGCTTAATACTATATAGAAACGTAATATAATTTATTAAATGGCAGAATGAAAAGAAAACTCTGTAATCATGCATACCCAATTTTAAGAAACTATGTTAGAAAATCACTCAAAATCAGCTAATGTGTAATACAGAACAGAAGGTATATTCTTTGTAATTACATGTGTTATCTTAATAATTTAATGCTATGTAATAACCATGTACATTTTTTAAAATAGTTGACTGAGGAGGAGCATTGTGGCCTGAAACACATATCAACTAAAAAAGAAATAAAGGATAAAAAGCTGCCCAGTGTCTGATTGAATGCATTTTATCGTGCTTGTGAAACAAAAAAATTATTAATTATTATAACAGTATTACATATGTTGATTACTCCTCATTCTTTATTCTAAAATTTTAACTTTGTGCAATTTACGGTATGTATGTATTTTATACACAATACACATTTTATATACAGTACAGGTATACCTTGGATTATGTCGTTTCGAGTTAAGTCGTTCTCCATTATATGTCATTTGTCAAAAAAAAAATATATGGAAAAATAAAAATCAAATTTAAGTCATTTTATTCCATTAGACTTTATGTCTGTCCTCCACAAATATTGAAGTCATAATATCACTAGAAATATATACATTTACAGTAAATATTAATATAATCATCATAAATCCCAGAGAAAGTAATGTGAAAACATCTGTGACTCTGTGTTGCCATCTTATTTAGCAGTCTTTAAAAACTCAATATTGGCATTTTCCATGGTAGTTCTAATGTCTACTGTTTGGCATCGTTGTCAGCACCACTCATGATTCCAACAAATTGAATGTAAATATTGGTAAATTTAACATAAATTAATTTATTTTCTACTGTTGCAAAATAATTTTAATAACTATTTGTTATTTAACCTTACAAAATCATTTTATTTTATAATGTCTTAGAGCAAACCACAATCACAAATAAAGAGTCTGCAATGTAATGCAGTGTGATCATAAAATCACTTTGCTATAGGGAGATGTAAGGAAGGTGTGATGTTGATTAATAATGATATATCTAATGTACTGTAAAAATTCATGAAATATTTGCTTAGTGATCAAAAATTAAAAAAGTGATCATTTTGATACATTTTTTAATGATTTTACAATGTGCCACACAAGGTTAAACTTGAATTTGAAAATCAATAACAATGATGTTCACATCTTTGGAAACATGCTTAAAGTATTTCAGAAAAACTTATCAAACTCCAATAAAGTAAGTTATTGTTACATTATAAACTATTTGCAAACAAATGAAAAAATAGGTATCTTTGAATGTGAAAAACTCTGTATGCAATAATGATAAAATAATGACTAATTATCAAATTAATTATTTACAAACAGAATTATAAATAAACACTTGAAACCATTCCATTTAATTTACTTATATCAAAAATATATTTGTATTGATAGAAGCTATCTTATTATGAAAAAGAAATCTGCAGTGTGTCATTGATCATTTTAATAATCAAAGCCCTAAATAATATTAAATAAAAGTGTATAATTTACATATACAGTAAGACCCCTCTTAATGTGGGGGATGTGTTACTAGATGAGAAAAGTGCTAAATGACATTAAATGAGGTCTTTTAACATAGAGTAAATAGAGAAAGGGGAACATGCAACCAAAAATAAACAGATTTTATTTTAATTTTAAGTTATTTTTATATTAATTTGCATNACTACTAATTTCAGGTGAAGAGTATATATTTTAAATTAAATAAATTAAGAATATGATTAAAAATTGCAGTCTGGCATTGTGATGATGTCACAATAAATAATTGCTCATTTTCTCTAGAGAGAGATAGAAATCAGGTTAAGCATTTCTTATTCAAATCTAATCTGCATTTCTTAGTTTCTGATAAAATGAAACAATTTACTGTTTGTTCAAACAATAACTTCCTGGATAGAATGCATACATTCTTATCTTGAACTAATTGCATACAATTTCAAAGAGACCTTTCCAGCTCACTTGCACAAAATTAAATGAGATGTTTTTAAACATGGTTAATGATATGTTAAATGCTCAACTTCTAAAATCATCACCAAACATTTTATGCCCTAGATTGTTTTTTGAGGCAAAGGCACTCAGAGAGGACTGGCCTCTTAGATTATTGATAAATAAACATACAGATATATCTCACCTTTACGTCAGTAATTGGTTCCAGCAGAGTTGATGTAAGTCGAATTTACTTGTCAACGAATTTACTTGTCACTAGGTCTAAACCACAAATAGCCATTCTCAGTTCTGTATTTTATTTATAAATGCATTTTTAATAATATATTGTTAATAAGAATCTATTTTAAGCTTACAAACAAATAAATTTTAGTTTTTAATATAGTACCAAAAAAATTTACGAATTCATGTATGTACAGTATATACAGTACTTGTAAATGTATATGTTTACAATTTGGTGATGTTTACAGTACATCGTGGACTCTATTTGTGAATGTGGTTTGCTCTAAGACATTATAAAATAAGATGATTTTGTAAGGTTAAATAACAAATAGTTATTAAAATTATCTTGCAACAGTAGAAAATAAACTAATTTATATTAAATTTACCAATATTGAGTGGTGCTGACAACACCACCAAATGGTAGATATTGGAGCTACAGTGGAAAAGACCAATATTGAGCACTTAAAGACTGCTAAATAAGATGACAACACAGAAACACAGATGTTGAAAGAGCCTACATGGCTAGCATCTCTATATCAAACTGTTAAGAAGACAAAGAAGAAAAAGAACACAGATGTTTTCATGTTTCGTTCTCTAGGATTTATGATGATTATATTAATATTTACTGTAAATGTACATATTTTAATATGATTTTATGTGCTTTAATGCTTTTCTAGTGATATTATGACTTCAATATTTGTGGTGGATGGACATAAAGTCAAATAAAATGACTTAAACTTGATTTTTATTTTTCGATATATTTTTTGACAAACGACGTGGCTC
>NW_019385309.1:90937-130786 GCF_000671375.1 Centruroides sculpturatus | reverse complement strand
TACAGGTATACCTCAAGTTACGTCGTTCTCAATTATACGTCATTTGTCAAAAAAAAAATATATGGAAAAATAAAAATCAAATTTAAGTCATTTTATTCCATTAGACTTTATGTCTGTCCTCCACAAATATTGAAGTCATAATATCACTAGAAATATATACATTTACAGTAAATATTAATATAATCATCATAAATCCCAGAGAAAGTAATGTGAAAACATCTGTGACTCTGTGTTGCCATCTTATTTAGCAGTCTTTAAAAACTCAATATTGGCATTTTCCATGGTAGTTCCAATGTCTACTGTTTGGCATCGTTGTCAGCACCACTCATGATTCCAACAAATTGAATGTAAATATTGGTAAATTTAACATAAATTAATTTATTTTCTACTGTTGCAAAATAATTTTAATAACTATTTGTTATTTAACCTTACAAAATCATTTTATTTTATAATGTCTTAGAGCAAACCACAATCACAAATAAAAAGTCTGCAATGTAATGCAGTGTGATCATAAAATCACTTTGCTATAGGGAGATGTAAGGAAGGTGTGATGTTGATTAATAATGATATATCTAATGTACTGTAAAAATTCATGAAATATTTGCTTAGTGATCAAAAATTAAAAAAGTGATCATTTTGATACATTTTTTAATGATTTTACAATGTGCCACACAAGGTTAAACTTGAATTTGAAAATCAATAACAATGATGTTCACATCTTTGGAAACATGCTTAAAGTATTTCAGAAAAACTTATCAAACTCCAATAAAGTAAGTTATTGTTACATTATAAACTATTTGCAAACAAATGAAAAAATAGGTATCTTTGAATGTGAAAAACTCTGTATGCAATAATGATAAAATAATGACTAATTATCAAATTAATTATTTACAAACAGAATTATAAATAAACACTTGAAACCATTCCATTTAATTTACTTATATCAAAAATATATTTGTATTGATAGAAGCTATCTTATTATGAAAAAGAAATCTGCAGTGTGTCATTGATCATTTTAATAATCAAAGCCCTAAATAATATTAAATAAAAGTGTATAATTTACATATACAGTAAGACCCCTCTTAATGTGGGGATGTGTTACTAGATGAGAAAAGTGCTAAATGACATTAAATGAGGTCTTTTAACATAGAGTAAATAGAGAAAGGGGAACATGCAACCAAAAATAAACAGATTTTATTTTAATTTTAAGTTATTTTTATATTAATTTGCATAATAATATATGCTAAACAACACAAACATATGCACACAGAAATGTAAAGTTCACTTTTTGTGATGAAGGTCCTGGCTCTTCTGAAATTCTTGCTTTTTGTGATAAAGTCGTGTATTTCATTTCACTTTTTTCTTTCCTTAAGCAAACGTTGGTAACAGAAGATATGATCTTGTAATGTAGGTATTTCTATAGAATAAAGAATATAGATCTTAAGACACTAAATAATTTCAAATACAGGTATTTCTTATAGATGTGGAGTTAAGTAATGGATATTTTNGTTTTTAAACATGGTTAATGATATGTTAAATGCTCAACTTCTAAAATCATCACCAAACATTTTATGCCCTAGATTGTTTTTAGAGGCAAAGGCACTCAGAGAGGACTGGCCTCTTAGATTATTGATGAATAAACATACAGATATATCTCACCTTACGTCAGTAATTGGTTCCAGCAGAGATGATGTAAGTCGAATTTACTTGTCTACGAATTTACTTGTCACTAGGTCTAAACCACAAATAGCCATTCTCAGTTCTGTATTTTATTTATAAATGCATTTTTAATAACATATTGTTAATAAGAATCTATTTTAAGCTTACAAACAAATAAATTTTAGTTTTTAATATAGTACCAAAAAAAAGTAATCTAAATTTACGAATTCATGTATGTACAGTACAGTATATACAGTACTTGTAAATGTATATGTTTACAATTTGGTGATGTTTACAGTACACCGTGGACTCTATTTGTGAATGTGGTTTGCTCTAAGACATTATAAAATATGATGATTTTGTAAGGTTAAATAACAAATAGTTATTAAAATTATCTTGCAACAGTTGCAACAGAAAATAAACTAATTTATATTAAATTTACCAATATTGAGTGGCGCTGACAACACCACCAAATGGTAGATATTGGAGCTACAGTGGAAAAGACCAATATTGAGCACTTAAAGACTGCTAAATAAGATGACAACACAGAAACACAGATGTTGAAAGAGCCTACATGGCTAGCATCTCTATATCAAACTGTTAAGAAGACAAAGAAGAAAAAGAACACAGATGTTTTCATGTTTCGTTCTCTAGGATTTATGATGATTATATTAATATTTACTGTAAATGTACATATTTTAATATGATTTTATGTGCTTTAATGCTTTTCTAGTGATATTATGACTTCAATATTTGTGGTGGATGGACATAAAGTCAAATAAAATGACTTAAACTTGATTTTTATTTTTCGATATATTTTTTGACAAACGACGTATAATCGAGAACGATGTAACTCAAGGTATACCTGTACTTATCTTGACTATAGTGTTGAGAAAAAAGTCTGATCTTTTCTTATTCCAAATGACTGAGTATCCACAAATTTGATCATCATTCTTAGATGCAAAACAAAAAGTTTAAGATAACCTGCATATTGCTTGTACAACATTTTATTGAATTAGCTAATAATGTTACTTAGCTAAGATTTCTTGATCAATTAAGTTCAGTTAATTAGAGAATTTTTAAATTAACAGATAATAGTAATTTTTTCGTGTTTGATGTTATATCTTCTTAGAAATTACTTATATACAATTGATAACATAAATTTCAGAATGAAAAAAAGGTCTCTTCCAGAATAGGGGAGAAAGAGCTTGCAAAAGGATACTGTTTCCTGGTTGTAAAGAAAGGATACTATTGGTTGATGATGTAAAATGTTTGAAAATAGTTTCTTATTCAGAACATGTTCCTATTTAAGAAATTTTGTTAATTATAATTATTTTTGCCAAACTTCCTCTTCTGCTTCATTGGCAAAAATACACTTTCTGACATTAGTACTACCAGATCACTGAATGCACCTGCATAACAGTTTTGCCATCTATTAATTGTTATGATTGCAATTTTGATTTTGTTCATACAAGTACATTTTTTTTATTAACATATTTCTTTCTGTATTTTTACATATTTTCAACATAGCCTATTGTAAAAATATTTATTTTCAAATTTTCATTAAAATTTTAAAACTAGTGTAATTTGATTAAGTTGTTTTTCAAGATAATGTGCTGATGTACCAGTACCTCAAATGTTTGATTTATAAAAATATCATTTATTTATATTAAAGTTTTAAATGTATTTTAACACTGAAAATTGATTTTTATTTTAGTTTGCATGAATAAAATGCCATTTCTGGTTTTGTTGCTTTTTGATCAATTAAAAATTATATCTATGACTCATCAAAAACAGACATTTGATAAATTCATACTTTCATGAGCATACCAAATGTGACACTGTGAAATATACCCTAGATAAGCATATATAAGCATAATTTGTAGTTGTACAGGTAACTCCTGTATAACACGGAAATTATGTTCTAAAAAATTGCCGTGTTATATGAAACAAAGAACTAGTACGAAAAGGCAAGTTAGGTTCCAAAAATTAAAAAACATGCTATTACATTTTCATAATTAAGATAAATATCTTTATTAAAATTTTCTTAAGAAGTAATACATATTAAAAAAAAGTCACAATTAAAGTCTTAAAGTATACTTGTAAAGGTGTGGAGGTCCTAAGGGTCGAAGGTGCGGTTCAATGCCTTAAAACCAGTGACAGAATAAAGCAAGTATGGAATAAGGGAAAAACATTTGGCAACATAAAAGCAGAAGCATTGAGATCTGGCAACACTGAAACAAGTTTCGAGAAGGACCACTTGTATCGATAGAAGGCAGAAACAGAAAATTTACATACTTAAGTACTAATAGTTCATGAAAATTATGCAGGAAAATCTGATAGTATGTAAGCACTCGAATGAAAAATGTCAAATAAGGTATCTTTCACACTTAAAAGCTTTATCATGTTTATTGAACTATTATACAAGGATTTCCCTAATTTCAAATTAGATAAAGTTCACTTTTAATAGTTTTTATTACATTTCATGTATGAGGGTTTTATCCAATTCTCGAACCATGTTAGAGTAAATCTGTGCTATAGAAGTGCCATGTTATACGGGGGTTACCTGTATATAATTACTGGTCCACATAAAATATCCATAATTTTACCAGTGCTTGATGAGAAACACTGATTAGGAACTGTGTTAAAATGAATAAATAACACTACTCCTAGCAAATGTAGACCATACGAATGATATAAAGAAAATGAAAATTGATACCATGAGATACCCAATATGTACATGTGGAAATTTCAATCTTACTACACTCCTGATTAAAATATTTTGTTTTTGTAAATATCAATGGTGCTCACTGCATCAAATATTTTCTTATAAATGAAAAAGATGGATAAAAGCAAACAACTTATTGTATCAAATTTTCACATAAAGTATCATAAATCAAGATCTCATTGTAACTGTAATTATCAACTATATTTTAACATAAACAGGGAAAAATTTTAAATTAAATATCAATTAAATAATAATATAATATATAAACTGAAGATTAATATATTTAATTGTTTTAACATGTCTACTTAATATCACAATCACAGTCAATGAAACCAGAATTTGCTATAATTGTAGTGTTATTCACTTATGCCACTTAATGTCATCAGTTGATGATTATTATTGGTTTAGGTAAGTCTCAAAGTGATTTACAATAAGCAAATTATACTACATTACTTATTATTGGTACATTGATGCATTAGAAATTTGCTTCTCATTCCAACAAGAATTTTTTTCTCTGAGATTTAACTTGAGTCAAAATATTTTTCTTCTTATACTTTTAAGAAATTACTATTAAATTAAGTTTTGTTCAAGTACAGACAAACCAATTAATCATTATTCAAAACTATTTGACAAACTTAATGTTTAAATTTTTTCAAAACTCAGAAAACAATTAAAAGATACTGCAAAACTGGATGAGATACATTAAAAGCACCAACTGACACCTGTAATTCAGTTAATACGAACCAATTTATTATAAGAACAAATGTTTTCAACTGTCTTTAACAGCCATCTTCAAGTTAGAAATGTTACATAGAACAAAATTTAAATAAAATAAAACTCATTAAATTCATGCTAGTAATTACATGCATAAAAAAGATGTTGGAAAAAAAAAATACAATGATGGCTGTTAAAGACAATTGAAATCTTTTGTTCTTATAATAAATTGGTTCATATTAACTGGATTATAGGTGTTAATTGGTGCTTTTAATAAACAGATAATTTCCTATTTAAAATTTTATTAGTAAAGAACTAATCTTTTACACTGTATTTAAATTTTAAAAAATCATAAGAAAATGAATTACAACTGGAATATCTTATCAATTAATCTTATACTAGATATTTATTGCATGAAAACTAAATAAAAAATATATCATACATACTTTTCAGACATTGTTTTCCTGAATATTTAATTAAAAATATCACTTTATATCAATTAATGAATTGAAAATAAAAATATCCTGCAAAAAAAAATAAAAATAAATCATCAAATACAAAATTATATTATTTTTTTATTATTTTAATTAATAGATTGAAATCATTTACACTAATATATAATTGTCAGATTTAACAAACAAACAAATCAATAACCTTTAAACACCAGTAACATAAATTTAATGAAAATTTCAAACGTTTTTGGCCTTATCCAAGACCTGCCAGGTTTACAGCATTCCAAATAAAAAAAAATCATTATTAATTACTCTTTACTAATTTGAAACCATGTTGTTCTATGTTTTGTTTCACAAGCACGATAAAGTGTATTCAATCAGACACTATAGGATTGCCTGATATTATATAGGAGATTAAACAAAAAATAAAAGTTAGACGTAAGGAATATATAGCAGATCTAAAATACTGCAGGAACAACTCAGTGTTCTATGAACACTGTACACTATATAATTGTAACATAGACAAAGACAATATAAAAATTTTACAAAAAGAAAAAGATGCATACAGTAGAAATAGTATGATTTAGTAGTATGATTTTTGTTTATACTATTTTTATTATTCAGAATCTCTATGCATACAGTAGAAAACTTAAAGAAAGCATAGAGATTCTGAATAATAAAAATAGTATAAACAAAAATCATAGCATCAAAATAAATGAGAACTGGTTACAAATATTGTAAAGAAACTGAACATAAAATTAAATAAGTATAAGCTATAAGTTTTATAAATTGGAAATATTAAAAATTGTAATAAAAACTATTGTAAAAAAGATTATTGTATTTTCATCATAAATGTATTTAAATTAGTTATGCATTACTAAAAATGACCTGTGAAAATTGGGAAAGAAAGATATCAGAAGATGTTATTAAAAAAATATCTCTTAATGACTTATAATTTTTTGATAATGAAAAATTTGGAAAAATCTAGCTATAGGGTAATCATGTAAATAAAAAGTAAATTAGAAATTTGGTGCAAGATTAAGCGATGAGAATAATGAAGTACTGTAAGAGAGAGTGCATGATCAGAAAATTTCCTTTTTACAAGAAACCTTCCAGAATGTTTAAACTAAACATGTATTGTTGAAGTTTTAACAAAAAGTGTTTTAATAATTTACAAGCTTTTGTCTTAAAAGAACACAACAGGTATGTCATTTGAAATGTTAAATTATATGCTTAATACTATATAGAAACGTAATATAATTTATTAAATGGCAGAATGAAAAGAAAACTCTGTAATCATGCATACCCAATTTTAAGAAACTATGTTAGAAAATCACTCAAAATCAGCTAATGTGTAATACAGAACAGAAGGTATATTCTTTGTAATTACATGTGTTATCTTAATAATTTAATGCTATGTAATAACCATGTACATTTTTTAAAATAGTTGACTGAGGAGGAGCATTGTGGCCTGAAACACATATCAACTAAAAAAGAAATAAAGGATAAAAAGCTGCCCAGTGTCTGATTGAATGCATTTTATCGTGCTTGTGAAACAAAAAAATTATTAATTATTATAACAGTATTACATATGTTGATTACTCCTCATTCTTTATTCTAAAATTTTAACTTTGTGCAATTTACGGTATGTATGTATTTTATACACAATACACATTTTATATACAGTACAGGTATACCTTGGATTATGTCGTTTCGAGTTAAGTCATTCTCCATTATATGTCATTTGTCAAAAAAAAATATATGAAAAAATAAAAATCAAATTTAAGTCATTTTATTCCATTAGACTTTATGTCTGTCCTCCACAAATATTGAAGTCATAATATCACTAGAAATATATACATTTACAGTAAATATTAATATAATCATCATAAATCCCAGAGAAAGTAATGTGAAAACATCTGTGACTCTGTGTTGCCATCTTATTTAGCAGTCTTTAAAAACTCAATATTGGCATTTTCCATGGTAGTTCCAATGTCTACTGTTTGGCATCGTTGTCAGCACCACTCATGATTCCAACAAATTGAATGTAAATATTGGTAAATTTAACATAAATTAATTTATTTTCTACTGTTGCAAAATAATTTTAATAACTATTTGTTATTTAACCTTACAAAATCATTTTATTTTATAATGTCTTAGAGCAAACCACAATCACAAATAAAAAGTCTGCAATGTAATGCAGTGTGATCATAAAATCACTTTGCTATAGGGAGATGTAAGGAAGGTGTGATGTTGATTAATAATGATATATCTAATGTACTGTAAAAATTCATGAAATATTTGCTTAGTGATCAAAAATTAAAAAAGTGATCATTTTGATACATTTTTTAATGATTTTACAATGTGCCACACAAGGTTAAACTTGAATTTGAAAATCAATAACAATGATGTTCACATCTTTGGAAACATGCTTAAAGTATTTCAGAAAAACTTATCAAACTCCAATAAAGTAAGTTATTGTTACATTATAAACTATTTGCAAACAAATGAAAAAATAGGTATCTTTGAATGTGAAAAACTCTGTATGCAATAATGATAAAATAATGACTAATTATCAAATTAATTATTTACAAACAGAATTATAAATAAACACTTGAAACCATTCCATTTAATTTACTTATATCAAAAATATATTTGTATTGATAGAAGCTATCTTATTATGAAAAAGAAATCTGCAGTGTGTCATTGATCATTTTAATAATCAAAGCCCTAAATAATATTAAATAAAAGTGTATAATTTACATATACAGTAAGACCCCTCTTAATGTGGGGATGTGTTACTAGATGAGAAAAGTGCTAAATGACATTAAATGAGGTCTTTTAACATAGAGTAAATAGAGAAAGGGGAACATGCAACCAAAAATAAACAGATTTTATTTTAATTTTAAGTTATTTTTATATTAATTTGCATAATAATATATGCTAAACAACACAAACATATGCACACAGAAATGTAAAGTTCACTTTTTGTGATGAAGGTCCTGGCTCTTCTGAAATTCTTGCTTTTTGTGATAAAGTCGTGTATTTCATTTCACTTTTTTCTTTCCTTAAGCAAACGTTGGTAACAGAAGATATGATCTTGTAATGTAGGTATTTCTATAGAATAAAGAATATAGATCTTAAGACACTAAATAATTTCAAATACAGGTATTTCTTATAGATGTGGAGTTAAGTAATGGATATTTTCCTGGGAGTGCAGGATATTTAATGTTCACAATATAACAGATTCTCAGAACAACAGATGAGTTTTGGCAATTTGTTGTTTTGTTAGATACAGCAACACAACACTCAGGCAATCTGTCTAGGGAGAATGCCTTCAAGGAGGTCTTTTAAAAGTAACTGGCCCCTATTTACACATTAAAGACATGGAGAAATCCCAGAAAACTCCAAGTGGCCAGCCTGTCCTGGCAAGGAATGAACCTTGATCAATCTACCAGTGTTCAGAGAATGGAATCACGTGGCCCAATTTCTGGTGGGTGGCATGAGTGGCATCCATTAAAACAGCATTCTATTGTATACATATACATGAATTTTTTAATTAATAGATTTTGAGCAATTTTTAATGCAAATTATGAAGAATAAGAAAATAAATATTCTAATCAGAATGTCTTTCAGTTTTTATGCAAACATTCTAAAATGCACATACATATTCTAAAATACATATTTCTCTTCTTTTAGATTTCTTTGAATGTGATGAAATTGGTGCTTATCATTGATCCATGCTTCAAAAATACTGCTCTTTCATGCTGTACATATGCTTGGTTTTATTGGTATATGGTAACACAACATTTGGATGATCTGCCAAAGGGAGAATGCCTCCCTGGAGGTCTTTTATGAGAAACTAGTCCCTATTTAGGTGTTACTAATGTAAAGAAAACCCAGAAAAGTCCACACAGCCAGCCCATTCGTAAGGTGCAAATCCACAACCAACTACCAGTGTTGAGTGGTTTTATCCACTTGGCCACTGATGCTAGGCATATGCAATAACATATGTTAAAGAAGAGGTAAAGGTAGTCTACTGTACAGAAACAAACTGTCCAAGAAATCACACTTCAAAACAATGACATTTGATCTTTCCACTCAATGAAAACAAGTACTAAGAACATATATCAGAAAAGCTTGTGTGTCACTTCAGAAAGCTATCTGGATACACCAACATCTGTACTGGAATCTGATTGTTCTTCAAGTGCTCCTTGCCACAGGTATTTAAGTGTTGTGTAAATTGACGTTAAAATTCCCTTGCAATCTTGCAACCTCAGCACCAAGTATCTATTTTTGAAACAGAAAACACAATCACAAAGAGAAACAGTCTGAATCCAAAACATGTGGAGAGGTTGCTAACAATATAACCAATAAATTGTAAAAGTGATGAACAAAGTTTAATTTCAGCAAATAGATTTGTGTAATTTTGTAAAAATCTAGAAACCTCCGAGTATTAGTGAGCAGATGCATTTATGTAAGGAAAATGAAAAACTGAAAACCTCACATCTTTAATTTTCGTTTCCCCAGACTTAAATAAATCCGCGAAAATTCACGCAACTTTAAAATTCCTGTTCTGGTACACAAGCCAATGACAGTCCACTTCGTATGAAACGACATATATCATTGGCTGGCTTGCTTTCTTAGTAGCTTGCCGCCAATACCGCCTCGAACCGGTTTGAGCCTCAATTAAGTGATCTGCCACGACCAATAGGAAGGTGGAAGACGATTTCCCATAGTGGTAATGTTATTTTACTATCGATAAAACGACCCCGTACATGTCGAAATATCGTTAGAGTAATCATTAAAAACATTAAATCAACAAACCTGAGAGCAAACAGAAATATTATATATTACTATGGCAGAAACTAGCGACATTTTGAAAAACGCCATCTCTCGGAACAAAATGAAACTAAAATTAAATTTTAGACATTAAACTTTACATTTTTAACTTTTCTGGTAATTATACGGTTTAAGGGAATATGAGTTTTTTTAATCATTTTATTTTGAAAAGAATGTAAATTTTATGGACATTCAGAAAACGCATAAAATTTTTTCAAGCGACCCGTATTTAAAGTTCTATAAACAAAAAATCATAGGACTACTTACCGATTGTGCCCCGTTCGAGACGCCATTTCTTAAGTTTGCCGTCGTCCTGGAGGTGCACGCTGAACGTAGGATGGTCACGTGACCCGATTTCGACGTCGCTCGGTCACGTGACTAGGCCTCTGACGACTTTCCGGGCAGTTATTCTTCTCGCGGAAGAATCCGTTATTTTCGCACTACACTTTGCAGGAATCACGTGATAGAGCGAACGACGTCTTATTATTAACACGTAATTAATTTAACGATTTGCGCAATTCAACCTCCAAGCGAACGGAACCTCGGTCCGTTTCTCTCTCGTTTTCCTTGTGTTACAATAGGGCCTTTCGGCAAGGTCGTTTCTCACTTGAAACAAACTCTAGAACGGAAAAACCACGTGATAAGCATCAACTTCGCGATTATTTCCAATCGTTCACGTTCGGGCTGTATTCGTACCGAACGAAACGAACCGAATATTTATTTATCATACAATTAAAGAAATGTCCGTGGATAGTTGATTTCCACCCCCTTTTAACAATTATACCCACAATAAAACTATATAAATACAGTAATTTAATAATAATCAAAGAAAAACAAAAGTAAAATATATACAGTATTTAAGAACACAACGGTCAGCTGTTGAGATAACTTTAAAATATAATAAAGATAGGAGACAGTGTTTTGATATTTCTGAAAGTATAAACCGTCAAAGCTCTCGAAATTTCTATTCCTGGAACGGGAATCAAGTCTTGAGGAATTGGAAAGCTCAGTTGATATTCCTAAAGAGGTGGATAGAATTAATATGCCATACAATACAACTGAAAAGGATTATTGGCCGTGTATCTTCCTTATTCTTCAATATAACATTTATTGCGACTAAATAAATTTATTTGCTTATAATAAACATTTAAAGTGTGGAATTCATTGTAAACAATGAAAGAAACGAACTTACTTGGTGGGCCAAGTATTTAACGTTAATACAAAGAATGAAGTTTATCGGTGAAACAACCGCTAAAACCTAACTCAATTATCCAAAAATTAGATCGTAACCTGTACGTTTCGAGTGTCAATGTTGGAGTGAACATGTCCTTACTCTAGCTAAAAGCAAAGTATTAATGAGAGATTTTAGTATCTATCAATTAATAATGTCATTATAAATCTATCTAGGCGCGGATCATTTTGTATCGAATTAATTAATGTTTATATAAATGACAAAATCGAATGCACTACTTTGGAATACGAGTTTCCAACGACCTCGATACAGTTGTGGCTCACGGTCATTCCTAACTCCATCTTTGTCGAGGTGATGCCATTCTTTTACACACACACACACACACACACACAAAATAATAATAATAAATAAGCTTTTATATGATTCCAACAAAGCGAGAGAGTTCGATCTTTCGCAGGAAAACTTATTTCTACTCCATTCGCGAGTTATTGTAATGTCGAGAAAAACGAACGAGAAACAGGTCGACGATCCAATCGGAGTTATTCATCCATTTACTCGTCGGAGATGGAATTGCGAAAATCGCCATCTTCTGTATGCCGATTATCGCTCTAAATCCGACCTTTGAATTGATTAGGAAAGATTTTTTCTCGTATTTATTCAGACGTGGAATATTCTATGGTGATCACCACGATACTTTTTTTCTAAGAAATTAAATTGATGCCGGATAATAAAAGTAATTTAAGTGACTTTTAAGGCCGACGATCACCTTTAGATTGCGAAAAAAATGACGCTTTTTGTATGGAAAAACCGTTGGCAAAACAAATGGCATTGGAAACTTTGGATATTAATGAATTCTCCAATCGGCCTTCAGAAGAATACAAGTGTCCTCTACCAACTCTTTAATAAAAATGTTTAATTAAATACGATATATTGTTAATGTTGTTGTTTTGTTGTAGCTAAGCAGCTTTTGCATGTTTTCGTGTTACATATTTTAATGGTAATTGATTCCTTTTAAACTCCGTTTTTTTACTTTTCTGAATATTGTATATAACAGAGGGAACGAAACGAAGTGTGACGATCCGTCAACTTATCTTATTTAAACTACAAAGCCTAGATTAAACAAATAATAAGTGAAATTGATGGCCATTTAGATGTTAATGAATTTAAAAAATTATCCCCCTCAAAATTTTTAATATAAACATAAAAATAAAACAATAAAAATAATAACATAGCACTTTATTGGTTTATACTCCAAAATGAAAGAATTAAGTGCTCTGTTGTTGAAAGATTTAATAAAACTTTAAAAATATTTCATATTGAAAAATGGATTGGTGTAGACCTACTAGATAAGTAAAAATTATAACAATTCTTACCACAAATCAATTTAAATGACATAGAAAGCGAGAAAGAATATAATGAATCAACAGTTTTAAATAAAAAAAATCTTATTTAAAACTAAATCGATTTCTAAAGTTAAATTTAAAATCGGCAACAAAGAATAAGTAAATGTAAGTCTACATTCAATAGAGGTTATCTTTCGACCTTTATTAATGAAATATTTATTATTTCATCTGTAATAGTGATCCGATAATATATAAAATAAAAGATTTACAAGGTTAGGAAATAAAGGAAGAATTTTACGAACAGGAGTCAGTTCTTGATACCTTCATTTAAACTATGAAATTCTTCTAATAATTCTCATATCTTAAATAACATATTTTTTTAAAAATTATCAATTGTTGGTGAAAGATTAAAATTTGTTTTTTGTGTTATTTTCAGATCACACTTGAAAAATTCTTTATAAACTGTATGTTAGTGTAGTGCTTTGTGGATTGAATTTTCTAAAAGATAATGAAATTCTGACTTAACAAAAAGTTAATCTAATCTCGTGCTATTTATATTTGATAATCGTCGAGAAAATTTGATGTATATTCAATTTTATAAATATTTTCTTTTTTATAATTTTTTTTGTTGTTATAACATAAACAGCACCAACTTTAGTTTTAAGTAATTTGATCTGTTTGAGGCTAAAGGGGAATATTTTGATTCATTAATGAAATTTTTTGTTTTTAGCTTTAGTGTGATTATAACGGTTTTATCTTCGTTTTCAACACGCATTTCAACTGCTCTTCAAATATTTTCTTATATCAAAACATTTGCAACATCTTTTGCTTTGAACTAAAGATTATCTATTTTATCGATGATGTAATATACTTTTTGCTTGTTAGAGATGACCTCCATTTATTAAGTAATAAACTTTTTATCTAAATAAACAGAGAGCAAAACTTGAACAAAGTGTAAGGAAGCAATTTGAAAATTTTTATTTAGACCGTGTTCATTTCGTAGTATTTTCAAGTATTGTCAAAAGAGAAATCTATATCTATACTAATATTATAAAGAGGTAATGTTTGTATGTAAGTTTGTTTGCAGCAGGTAATCTCCGAAACTACTCATTCGATTTCAAAAATTCTTTCACCAATATTTAGAATGGAACCTCAGGGTGGACATAGGCTGTATATTATCCCGTTAAACATTCACATAAATTAAATTATATCATCTAGGGATAAGGCTTTTATGTCCAACAGATGGCACTACGAGTACGATGCCCTAAGTTTGCTTTTCTGTGAGGCATTATGCTTTTCTGTGAAAATGAACTAAAACGGATCATCTTCTATCTATTTATATAAATAAAAATGTAATGTTCGTTTGTTCCTACCGATTCCTTTGAAATTTTGACACAACGCTGCATTCGAATACGCACGTGTTTTTATATAATATACATGTCGAAATCCCCCCCGGGAGATGGACGGGATTAAAGCTTACCGTGAAGAACATGGCTGCTATTATACTATTTTAGATGCGGATTTTTGCATTTCTGATTGCGTTTTAATAGGGTACGTCAAGAGAATGTACTGTACACTAAGAAGAAATTTTTCGAAAAATTCCCCCCACACGGGGAAGTGTTATAAATTTATAATAGATACATTTTGAGCAACAACGCGTGGCGGGGTCTGCTAGTATTAAATAAAGAGAAAGTCTGCATATGTGGTTCAAAAGCAGAGACGGTCTATATATAGACGGAAAAGATGACTCCTAGTACCTCGTGCCTTGCAGGAATCTCGCAAATTTGATACCATTAAATTATCAAATCGATAATTATTGAAAAAATAATTGTACCGGTATATGTTGCATCTGCAGAACGAGCATTTTAAAAGTTAAAATTAATTACCTCCGATCAATAATGTATCGAGAGAGATTTTCTTCACTTTCGTTTTTGTCCATCGAAAGAAATGTTGCTGCAGAACTGAACTTTTTATCTGTGATGAATTCGGCGTTGCTAAATACAGTTCCATACATGAAATTCTGTACACTTATTGAATTTCCCAATTTATAAATCTATTGTACTATATACTTTTTATTACATTATTGTGTGTTTACTATTTGTATTATTGTAGAAATAATAATCTTCCTTCTACTACCATCGCTCTTTTAATGAGACTGAAAAATGAGTTTTGTCCATGATCTCGCACATAATATGTTCGCTTCTGATAAAAGGTGTATTGTTTCTTATTATAAAAGACATTAAAGAAATTCTCTTCATAATGCTGACTTGAAAAAAGGGGATTAAAAAGGGGGATTTTGACTTACAAATTTCTATCTATATAAATGAAAAAAAGTGTATTTCGAAAAATCCCTTCTTAATGCGCGTTTTCATGATGCACCCTAACTGTGTACCAAATTTCACCTCTTTAGGTTTAGGGTTTGCTCTGGGCGATGATGAATCAGTCATTCAGTCAGTCAGGACAAGTAATTTTATAGAACTAGAATTGGGTTATTAGTACTATTCTATTCCATTATGCGATATCTTGTTGATGGCCGCTAAGACGACAGAAAATGTTTGATTTAATAAATACTTGGCTGGTTAAGGTTGAACTTCTTTTTCCTCGTAATACAAATATTGACGATACATAGTGGAATACAACTATGAAAAAGCCGATTAAATAGTGAATCGATGACGTTTCGAATTTTCAAAACGCCATCGAATCACTATTTAATAACTGTTTGGAACTTTACAATAAGTTATTTATCCATCACTATTTATAATTGGCAGTTGGTGTAAACATATTTCTCCAAAACTATCAAATTTCGAGTGATTGCCTGAAGTCTGGGACATGTCAATTTCGATTAAAATTAGTTTCTGTTATAGAATTGTGTATCCGAGTGATATAATTAATAGTATATATTTGACAAGGACTCGATTCCTGCACTGTTTATCTCAAACAATAAGTAGATTGCTGTTTTAGTTATGGTAGCGTTTGAAGGGTATTTCAAATTATTTAAATTTTCATTTTAGAAGCTTTTTATATCTTTTATTATTATTGACTTTTTTTTATACTTTTTCCCTTTTTATATTTCCAAGTTAGTCTCAACTGAAGTTTATATCAGACTCAAATCCTAGTGTATTTAAGTTTTAATTTCAATAATTATATCTGGTGAAAAGACGTGGATTCAATTTTTATACTAGTTTAATTCACAGAATATCCAGTATTGTATGGCAGTAACTTTCATACTTTGAGGACTTATTTTTTAGATTTTAATTTTACAAGTCCTCAAAGTACGGAAACGTTTTGATTACGAAAGCATTTTGATAGTTTTGGATAAATATGTAACATCAATTACCAATTATAAGAAATGAATAAAATAAAATATTCCCTTATTGCAGAGTTCCAAAGTGATTAGTGACTCAATGGCGTTTTGAAAATTCGAATTTTGGCCAGAATTTTCTTAGCTGTAATCTACTGTGCGACAATAAAATCGCGTAAGTTTCAATTGAATTTTAATTGACTTCTCAAATGTTTGCAAGTCGTCAATGATGTATATCTATAAGATAGTTTTCCTGCTTTCTGGACCACCTCCATTATATCATATAAGATCTATATATATGGCCCCTGTGAAGATGATGCCGGTGTTGTCCCGATTCTTAACCGATAGTCTTCTGTAACAATATTTTTTCAACTTTCGCTCTTCCATAGCATTTTCTTAAGCATCATTCGTGATAACAGGACTGGATTAATAAGGCAATGCAAAGGCGATCTGTCAAGAGTATACCTTCCAGGAGGACTTTTGTATGGAAAACATGTTCCCTATTTAGATATTAGATATGGAAGATCCTGAAAGCTTCACGCTGCCACTCGTTGGTCGGGCACGAACCCAAGATCAACTGCCAGTGTTCAGAGATTTTATCCAGTTGGCAACCGTAGCCCGATAATGGCGGAAAATAATTAGTGGTCATTCTTTATTGAATGTAATTGGATAGATTATCTCGTTCGCTCATTAATAAATAAATAAAAATATAGGAAAAAATGGTGATGTGCCTTCAGTTTTTTGATCAACAAACTGAAGACGCATCGCCACCACTTTTTCCTATATTTCTATTTATTTATTAATGAGCAAACGAGAAATCTGTCCAATTACATTGAATAGATCGTAAGAATTTTCGAAAAAGTACCAAAAAGCAACTCGATTCAGTTCTACTTGGTCGAATGACCAAGTAGAACTGAATCGAGTTGCGTCAAAGACTATAGTCGAGAAAAGACGGTGAAGATTAAAATAGGTTAGGCAACAATTGTTCTTTTCGACAAATTTCATTTTAAACTGTTTGGGCTATTGTCAAAGTGAAGGAATAGACAACAACTCGTTGCTTCCCTTCTCGTTCCGATCGAAAAGAGGCGAGTCGAAGACAGGTACCCAGCAGGTGAAAATAACTGAAAGACGAATCATGTCAAACTACAAAAATAGTATTTATTATAGAACATTTCACACAAACATTACAAAAACAGCTCCTTTTGGTGAAGAAGAGGAACGCCTCCCCATCATTTTTGTGGGAAAATCCGAAGATCACCTGGTGCAGATGCTGGACTGGAGGAAACGGCCTAGTGCGCGCAATCTACTGCCTGTCTTTTTTCCTTTAATTCCTCGATCGACTAAGTAATCGAGGTATGAGGACGAGTGAATGGCTGAGACAGTTAAAGTATCAGCCTATCGCTCTGAAGGACTCGGGATCAAATCCTGATAAGCAGCGACCCAAGAAATTTCCATCAACGGTTTGTCCCGGACATGTTGGACCCCGTCCTTCACCATCCGGTTACACCCAATGTGGGTGTGGCCAAACCATGATGCAAATGGAGAAAGACCGCCTTAATGTCCAGAAGATGGAGTTTTAAAAAGCCTAAATATAAAACCTTTCCAATTATAAATAAGAGAAAAATGTACTCTTTCATCGCTTCCAGTC
This sequence comes from Centruroides sculpturatus, assembly GCF_000671375.1. Taxonomy (NCBI): domain Eukaryota; kingdom Metazoa; phylum Arthropoda; class Arachnida; order Scorpiones; family Buthidae; genus Centruroides; species Centruroides sculpturatus. The sequence goes on along the minus strand of NW_019385309.1, from coordinate 112,907 downwards.
ATCCCTCTCCTCTTTCTATGCCTGGTTTCTATGCATGTTGCGCATAATTCGGTCAGCTCCAGAGCGTCTTGCTCAAGTATATTTTCCCTTTGTTACCATAAAAGTATCATCAGAAAGGCCCCTCTTCTATCCGCGAAATTTCCTCTCATAATCGAAGGCAAAACGTAGTAATCGCTGCCAAATTGGTCGGGACGATAACGCACATTTCCACTGTGAAGCATTTTTTTCATCAAGCGTTAAATTCTGCAGCGGTAAAAGAAACGTTGTCGGAGAAAGTCCTTCAGGACCAGTTCAGTTCGACTATTTTTCCTGTCTTGGCGGATTCTTCGCAAGCCGAGGCAATCTTGGAAACGGCCAGAGTTCTTTTGCCGCTGACTCTCAAGTCACAGATACCTGAAAGGAGGAGAAATAGAGTTAGTGTGAAAGAAAGGAGAAAAGTAACGGATGGAGAGGCTTACCTTGCATGACATCGGCCAGGTGCTCCATCTCGTTAAAGTAGGCTTCCTGGTATCGAGAGGCGAAGGAATAGAAGATGGGCACCGAAGTGGACCCGTTGGCCGAGTAGTTCGTTATCGGAGTAGGCCGCAAGTCTCCGGAATTAAACATTCCTTTAGGTCCAAACACCTGAAATATGTTTTCCGTTAGTCTGGATGGAATTCGAACCTGGATCCACCGTGGCAATAGCAGGGGTTCCACTTAAAACTATCTCGTTCCCAAATTTGGTGGTCCGATTTTAAAAATGTTTCCTTATTTTTCCGCTTCTGCCGATTAAGGTGGTACCTTAACAACTGAGGGTGGAAAAGGGGATGATGTCTTTCTGCGCACCGGAAAGTGGATTTTTTTCTTTTTTGCAGTATAAAAAAGACCCAGTCCATCCAAAAAATGGATTATTATTTACGGTACAGTGGTCGAGTCAATTTTATCTTCAATATTTTAACCTTATTCACATGGATTCCCAAGTATTTAACCACTATGTAGAAATGGCCCAACCTAGATAACCATAAATAGCCAAAAACCCGATTCTTTCCGCTATTTGGCATCCGTAGTGGGATCAATGTTTTCGCGCAGAATATTGTTTTGCGTGTCACTAAAAGTTCGTTATGGGTAGTAGAGACTTACCTCTATTCTCTGGTCGTATCCGTAACACGAAAATCTACTGAGGTCGATGCAAGCAATGGCACCGCTCTCAAACTTCATCATGATTCCGACTGTATCGTAATCGCCCATCTCTTTGATTTCGGGAATAAAGGCGTGTGCCTGAACAATGACCGAGGTGGGAAACTCTTCCAGTATCCAGCAGATGACGTCAATGTCGTGCACCGCGCAATCATGAAAAATCCCTCCTGGAAAGAGAAAAACGTTTCTGTCAGCCTCGGGTTTCCTTAAGGAGCCATGGAAAAGCAAGAATCTTGAGTTGATCTTACCGGAAGTCTTCAGATAACTTACGGACGGTAGAGGAGAGTCTCTGCTGCACGTTTTGATCACTTGTATCTGACCCAGCTCCTTCTTGGCATGTTCTTTGATATATTTAAATCCCGAATCGAATTCCCTGCCATTCGAAAGAAATTCACTTATTATTCCCTTTTTTCCGCCCTTATGTTTTAATTAAGAAGTAATCGACAATCGATTTTAATTCCCTAACTCTTCTCGCTGCTGTCGGCTTATTTTTCTAGGAAATAGCATGTGCTTGCCTGTAAATTTATAATGAATAATTGGATCTGTATCGAACCAAGTGGACGTTATCATCCGATTACGCCTCCAAAATCTTTCAGTTCTCAAATTGAAAATAATTAATAAAAATTGTTAATATAAAAGGGTATTCGAATAAATGTCTGAAATTGGCTTAAACTCGAATTATGCACGATAAAATGTAACGAACGAGGAATCGAGTGTTTACTCTTAAAAACATTTTTTGGAAATAAGAGCAGTGTTCAATGTTCTTTTATAACGTTCAGCGCTATTGCTCAACTTTCGAACGCATTTAGGAATGCATTAATCCGAAAGTCAGTGATTGCCTGAATTGCGTCATACTACAGACAGGAACGTCAAGAGAACGTCAAATATTAAGCTCGAAATAGAGCCAGCACCTTCCTTCATGAATGAATAAAATGCATTTTATTTGTGCATTCATTTTATGCACAAATGAAATACGCCAAATGTTTTTTAAGAAGTCTTGAAGATTTTATTATCTGTTAGTGAAAATAACATTAATTTTCTAGGATTAGGACGAGTAAAATCTTCATTATGTCCGACCCTACTGGAGATATGACACACGATCCCCTTTATCTCCCCATCCCGTCGACCTTTAACCACCAAAATTTAATAGCCCCTTATAAACAAGCTACCACACCAAATTCCGTTTCTTAATCTCTACCCATCCTGAGATATTAAACGAACAAATATCACGTACGGAATTTTTTTCCTCTGCTTTTTGACGTTTTTGGGTTTAAGAGATCTCAAAACAGGAAAATTTGCAAAACACCAGGAGGGTCAAAGTTGACACGATTCCAATACTTTCTCTTGTTATGTGTACATAACAGTTGAGAAAGTAACAACAGAATTAATTTCAGGAAGTAACTAACTTAAAGGAAAACTATAAGTTATTTTCTTCCTGTGAATGATCAGTTGGTTAATTTTAACAAGTCGTCGCTGCTTTAGATGGACATTGCAAAGAGTATTAAGGAAGAGTACTTACCTATTGAAGGCGCAGAACAGAGGTTTCTTGATTTTTTCTGCCAATTCGTAGCAGCGTTTGATGCCCTCGTAGGTAGGGGCAATAGGCTTCTCGCAGAAAACCGCTTTTCCTGGAATAGAAAGTAATTTAATTCTGGTTAAACATTTCCCTTCGTAAAAGCAATGGAAACAGAAGAAAAGTTGCACAAAATTATTCTTTTTCATCAAAGTAGGTAGGATTTTAGTGCCAGAAGACGATCTTTCCAATCGTTTTCCAGATAAGAATTCAACAGATTACAAAAAAGATCATTCAAATATGATGTCACCAATTTAAATTTCTTTTTCACTATCTACTACCTCTAGACTGCCACATCTTCTCGCCAATTTTTAGACTTATGTCGCCCTTGATCTGTCACCCAATATTAAAATCAAACATTTCTGTAAAACAGTACATTAATATATTCTTATTTCTTGCCGAAGAGAAGCTAATTATAAAAACAGACCAATAAAAAACCGAAAATCCACTGATTTACCACAGGAGAATTTGATGACATTGTATTAAGTAACTCCTAGATTGAAGATAATACGTTATTAACCAGTATAACTTTCAGCAGCATCTTCATGATCTGTATCTTTAAAGGTTAAATTCTTATCATTATATTTTCATATTAAAAGTTATACTAGAGCGCTTCCAACAAAGCATATTTTAGTACAACATGTACTAAAAAACATAAGTACTATATCTCTACTAAATACAGTATCTAGTAAAAGTGAAACTATTTAAATTAGCAAGAACTTGCTGTATAATCATTGATCAAAATACTTCTGCATAATGATTTTGGTAAAAAATTATTTCAAATAGGAAAATTTCTGATAATCTTCTGAACATTGTTATTCTATTAACATTCCCCTAGGTCCTGTCATAATCTATCACACAATTTTTTCAAAAGTGCGAAACTAAGGAAAAAAGTAGGAATAACAATAAACTTAAGAGATCGAATTTCGTAATATTCCCAACAACGTACAAATTTATTTTTTGACTTTTTTAGAAGAAAGCAGGAAAAGGTCGGAATTAGACGGAAATTAAGTGGGTTTGAAGCGCCGTTCGAACCGGGATTCCTGGCCACAAAGAACTATTCTCCATTTTCCACATCATATATACTAATTACATAAATAAGGCAAAATCTTCCACGGAATTTCCACTTTTAGAGTAGGAAACGGATTCGAACACGTCATTCTAAATACCGGAACTTTATTATCTCAATTGAAGTAATCCCGTTCGAAGACGGAAAGACAAATGACCGTTTTCAAGAAATTTTATAATGTTAAAAAGGAGAACTGGAATCCCGCCGAAGGAAGAATTTGAGATGATCTTCAATCGGTAAAACCGGTATGAGTCGCCCTCAGATAACTTATCTACGAATTTTGCCCGCCTTTAGTTTGTTCCCTTTTCACTTAACGGAATATTAGACTGACGACGAAAGACGAGAGAAAAATTGCGCTTGAATTCCCATGCTGGTGAAACGTAAAAATGTTCCATTTTATCTTCTTCAAAGTCTTGTTCTATCTGTACGGTGGCTCATTTTCTTGGTTATTCTAGCATGTCGCCCTCACAGAATTTCGTTGAATATTCTCGATTGGAAACGAGACGAGACAGTAGTCTTGGAATCGACGTAAGTTAAGTGAAACTTTGAAGGGAATCGCCGAGAGACGTCTGTCTTATCTGGTTCACCAGTAGCCAAACCATCGAACATTGGTAGTTGGTACCTGACCTTCCTTTTTTTAAGGTGTTACCTAAGTAAAGTAAATTTACCTTATAAAATCCCCTGGAAAGCATTCTCATTGCTTTTGTGTTGGATTGCCTTGTCCCATCAGATCATACTAAACCAATCTGTCTTATCACGAAGAGTGACAAGACACCGTTCGGAAATCCGACTAACGATAACGATATTTATTAACATTATCCAAGGAAAAATTGGCTTACCCGCGTTCAATGATCGCAACACCAGTTCCTCGTGCGTCTGAGTGGGAGTGCACACAACCACGCAGTCAACGCTATCAAAAAAGCAAGATTAAGGAAGGAAATTTTTCCGAGTCGAGCGAATTTTGCGGAAACCTTACTTGGGATCTTGGAAAATCTTGTCGACATTTTCCATGCAGGTCACCATAGACTCTGGACAGAGGTTCCACCTGTGCTGGACGAAGTTGCAGCGCTCTTCGCACGGATCCATACAGTACAATAGCTTCATACGTGGATTCTTTACCACGTTCTCTAGATGGATGACTCCGATCCGTCCCAGCCCGAAGATGGCCATTCCGACCCGCTTGTTGTTATAGTACTTGATATCGTTTTTCAGATAGACCGGAGACTTAATGCCTAGGTCGTCGCAGTGAAACTTGGAATCCTTCCTAATCTTCCATCCCTTCAGCTCTTGGTTGTACCTGAGAAAGATTGACTCGCATGTCAGACTCCGAGGGGTGCTTTCGCGTAGGAAGAGAAAAGGAAACTTACCTGAGATATTTTTGGTCGGTTGCAGATACCGCTTCGGCCATCTTGTTATCCCAGTAGAAAGGGTTGAGATCTTTAGGTGTTTCGTCTGCAAAGAAACAGGAGCTGTAGCAACAATCTTTGAGGGGGCAGAAAATGGAAATGCTACGCGTCCAAAAGAAAGGAGGCTACTTACGAAGTTTCGTTTCCATTTCGCCGGTTCTTGTAGCGAGCCAGAGAGTTTCCCGATGATGATCATCTCTCGCCTTTAAATAAATCCGGAGGATGATAAGATCTGCTGGGCGACGCACTTCCCCTTTCGATAAACGTCCAACATTTTACGTCATAAATGTTGCTCGAGCGTCACAAATGGCCGGCCGGCCGGTCTATTTCCTGGACCAACCATCTTTCGGTGGGAGAACGAAGAAACGAATATGGAAGGGTAAACGGTCAGTCGAAAGAAGAAATACGCGTTATGTTAATAAACAATCCTGTTGGTGAGGTTTTGGGTCGGATCCATTTTCAATTATTTATGACGGTCCTGCAGCAGATCAGATCGACTCTGATGAATGGGATAAGAGCGGTTGTCATCTAGAGTAAAAAAAAGAGAAGGGAAGAGAAATTTTGTTTGTTAATACTTGTCGGGGGAACAATTTGTAGGAAATTGATCTATCTTCATTTCTGAGTTTAACGAAAATTACAATTGGTCAAATTGGCCCTTCTTTCGAAATGCGAGGTCCGAACCCTTTCTATCGAATTTTACCTATGACCCGTAAACAAACGCCGCTGACTCGTTACCGACGGAATGTCAAAATCCGTTTTTTTGGAACTTGGGTCACTACTTGTATTTCTCTATGGAAACGATTTTCGTTAGGATTCACTAGGTTCAAGGACCGACCGGACAAGAACTTTTTATACAACCAGGATAAGCAAAAGCACCGTGTGCTCCCGCCGATTGGTCAAAACTTGTTACCACCGAAGCATGTAACTTACGTTATCAATCCGATTCCTATCGTATTTTAAGACTCGTGTCGTTGTTCGTGAGAAATGAGACGTTTATCATTAGCGCGCATATTCTTATGATATGTTATCATAAAGACAGTATGAATTGATATGTGCTTAATTTTGTATATATGATTGAGTAAGAAGTTATTAGCCTACATTGTTTAGATAAGCTTTCTTTACTTTATTCTGGTTCTAGAGATGCTTTGTGTAGCTACTAAATGCAAATATTAAGAGTTTTTCTCTAGAAAGTGAAATAAAAATTCGCATAAATAACGATGTTAATATTCATAAGATTTAATATATTTTTTATAATGTAACAAGAGTTTTTATTATAATTTATAAAGACATTCGTTGAAAATTACGGATCCAAACACCATAATAAAATATGCTTAGCACATAGTATATTCAGTACATAAAATAGTATCTAGGCTAAGGTCGAACTCGCTATTTCCTTTTCTTCGTTGGCAGTTTATCATTCAAAAGCTGGCATCGTAGTACGCAACATCGTCCGTAATTTTGATTTTTCAGATTATGAGGTTTCGGGAGAAGGGAGTCCACTTTTTTCCTGTTTTTTCTTCAATATCGATTACTTGTGGAAAGAAGCGTTTGACGTAACGATCTACGTCATCCGCAAGAATCGAACAAACATCTCGATAAAGTATTTCTTCACTCTTACTATTTCACAGCATATAGGTTTTCAGTGGAGGCTGGTGGCATCTAATATGGGAATGCCGTCACAAGAGGGCAGGTGGAACTCAATCCCAATAGTTTTGATTTCGTATGTTTTGATCGGCGATGGTTTTAATTTTAAGTTAAACGTAATGTTTTTCTCAAAACCGGCGCCGTTCGAACCATTATACGAAATCAAAATGATTCTGTGTGATGCGAGCCGCGCACTCTCCCGCTACAACACCCACATATTAGATGCCACGAGCTACCACAATAGTTTTTAGATTAATTGCGATCATAGTCTTCGTCCCGACGGCCGAGCGGTAAAGGTGGCAGCCTATCGCTCCGGGGGACCCGGGTTCGAATCCGGACGGGTCGATAAATCCCCAGGAACTTTTTGGGAGGTGGTCCGTCCGGATATGTCGGGCCCTGTCCAACCGGCCGCCCCATTGTGGGATGGCTGAATCCATAATGGACTTGCTAAAGAGGCTTTTTTAGTGCCCAAAGGGCGGAGGGAGAAATAGCCTCCGTCCCTCTTTACACAGTATATTATTATTTCGACCGGCGCCAATCCGGTTCGAATTCCACAGAATTTAATTATTTCAACAAATCTAGAGTAAATAAATAATAATTGAAAACCGTTTTTGAGTCTGTACTGTACATGTTTTAATAGTGGGGAGGCGGAATTACAACAGAAATATGTACAAGTCACTGGTCTAAATGTGCGTACACTCGTCTCAGTTTCTCCTTTTTGTTTCTATTATAATGTTTCTTCCAAGGCTTCCCTTCCGGCACAGATGAACTTCCGGTCGAGCCAGGTTGCCTTCCTGCGTCCTTGGTATGGACCGACGATAAGGCCTGAAAACATACGCTCACTTTTAGAATGTCAATCGATGGCCGGAAAGCGACTGAGGAACGTTCTGTACTGTACCTTTCCGAAGAAGTTCCGGTCTAACTCTCGGACGAACTCTTTCTCTTCCTGAAACAGTTAAATCATTATTTATTTTTACATGTGACGTTTAAAGGTATGCAAGATACTTACTGGTTGGGGATGCGCAATCCGAGAACCGGCATCGGGAAAGGGGTGGAAGGTCTTCTGATCGACTCCGGGAGGAGCCCGACAATACAGCAGTCTTCCGTCGGCGAAGTCTTTCAGAACTCGCCGGGCCGCCCGAGAAACGTCGGGAAGTCCACCGCCAGTCAATAGTCCTCTGGTCTCTGTTCTTTCCCATATTAAAATAGAAACAGGAATAAATAAATAAAATGGTAATCGTCGCTTCCAAGCGCGTAAAAAACAAAGGAAGCTCTTCGAACGGTTAGGCGAAAAAGCCAAGTTGTGGGTTCGATCGATCGTCACTTCTCTTTTTTTTTTACCGAGGAAGGTCTCTTGGGAAATTCTACGATGGCCTCGATGGTAAGAAGCGCACCAATTGGGTGAAAAAAGGTGTCCACATTTTTTAACCGTTCTTAGGATAAAGTTAACACTCCGCGGAGAATTATCTCGAAAGACATGAGACAGAAAATAGAGATACTATCGACAAGTCTATGGAATTATACCACGCGACATACTCGAATACTTCCAGGAATGATGTCCGAATTGAAAAGACCGATTCCCACTACCCAATTCTTATTCGGATGGATGAAAGATAAACGATACTTACGGCCGTAGGCTTCCAGGAACTCTCGAGCGGTGAGGGATGGATGAGAATCTGAACCTTCACCAGACGTGGGAAGGAACAGGTTATAGGTAGCTCGTAGCACGTGCTCGGGAACGACGTCCGTTATCTGAATTTGTCGGTCAAGATTTAAATTAGCGAAATATTGAAAGATTAATGATGGGCATTCCGTTAAAAGGATACGAGAGAGACGGCGGAAAGAGGGTCCGTGGCATTATCGACCGATAGGATACCGTTCAGAATCATTTCGGCTCTGCTGGAAACGAAGTTGGGAAATACTAGTCCGGGACAATCGCACAGACACAACTCGGAATCAATCATCAGCGTCTGAAATGATACGAAAAGTTCTCCTTGTAATAAATAAATCGGAAGAATTTCTCTATTCCTCTACGTTTTCTTCTGTATTTACAATATCTTTTATTTTATTTTTTTTCTGCGCGCACGTAGACTATGCCGCTAACTCAATAGACTATGCCGGTGGGTACTGAATTTATCCCCGAAATAATTATCATAGACTTCCCATGGAAATGCTAGCCAACTGCCAAGTGCGAATAAAACGTTTTGTGGCCCGGCTTGGAATAGTACTTGTCGACACCAGGATCCAACGGACAAAACTTGAAATTTGGATCACCCTGGTTTGTTCTTATATTCGTCCATTCTTACCGATTTAAATTTCTTGAGTAATATTGTTCCGAATGAACATTACCGATTGGAATTCGCACCAATAGTATTTTTGGTAAAATGTGTTTATGTAACACCTATCACGTGAAAATTTGCATCTCTCGGATTACTTTTTGGTCAGGAATATCGAAGACATTTTATCGTAAAGCCTCCAACCCTTTCAATATCCCATCAACCAGATAGCGGCATTCGGTACTGTAGGGAAACTAGCCAATTTTTCATATTAAGAATGCAAATGGTTTACTTTTAATCCTTTTTCTCTTAATTTAACTGAAAGAGCGAAGAATTTGGTCGTGGTATTATGAATGTCAAAACTATTAAGAATCCTAGAAATTTTATCGGGGAGAAAAAGTCAATTTTTGCTCATCGGTGTTTCCCTTGAAGCCGGATCAATCGACCAACTCCACCAATAAAGTCTGTAAAGCGACGTCGTGTTTCATTCGAGAGAAAAATACTGTAATTAGAATTAGAAGAATTTATCATATGGAATAAAACTTTTCTGGGCCCATTCTTTCGTCTAGATCAACGACTAATTTTGGTTCAAGTAACTTCAATCCTCCTCCCGCAACAATCTAATCTGCGGTACGATAGCATTCAAATAGGAAAATTACTTAATACGGACAACACAAAATGTTTTTAGGGGTTTTATTGGGTAACGAATTTAAATAATTTTTAACCAAATTTTTTTCCTTATAATTTTCTTTTTTACGAAAATTCCTCCACTCCGCAACTTAAGTATTTTTCTGATGAATTTTGCTACTTTAAAGCTTGATTTCAATATTACCAGAAAATATTTTAAAAAACAAATCAGAAAAAAAAAACGTGATGGAAGTTCCTATATAGCAATTTTGGATTGAACGGATTCAGGATAACAGTGTTGAAAATATAGTGGTGCCTCGTATTTCGAATTTAATTCATTCAGGAGGCCGTTCGAATCGTTCGAAGTCCGAGACAATTTTTCACATTAGAAACGATGAAAAGCAAATGAATCCATTCCCAGGCCCTAAACAATACCCATTAACTTAAAACGGCAAACACACATAATTTAAGATAAAAATAACAAAATAAAATAGCTAAATAATAAATTAAAACAATAAATAGATTACGTAAATACTGTGTAATAAAATGAAAATTGCATTTACTGATCGCATATCATCGACTTTGACATCTTAAGCATGGCTGCCAGATCCGCCACATGTGCACCGCTTTCATGCTTCTCGATAAGTTCCTTTTTATCTGAATCGTCCATATTACGGCCTTCTTCTAACTTGTTAGATTTCGTTGTTCCCACACATTTTTCGGATGCCATAATTAATAAGCAAAAGCGATATTGGGTTGAACAGAAAGATTTTGCAGATTTTTATCAGATGTCGTTACTTAACTTTAATGTATAATTTAAATATAACAGCTGTGAAATTTAACACATTATTGCTAACTTGAAATTGTATTCTTTGTTCAGAAGCTTATTTTACGCTTTGAATGAGTTTTTCAATGCAGACGCAGTTCGAACTCCGAAGCGTATTTTTGTCAAATTTTAGCGTTCGTACTTCGTAATAAGGCCGTAATATGGTCGATTCAGATAAATTGTAGCGTAAGGAAAAGTACCTCGTACTATGAAGCGTTCTAAGTACGAGGTACTTTTACGTTCCGTTATATAATGCCAACATTCAGTTTTTATACTAAACCAATCGAAGAATAATATTTTAGTGACGTAATCTTTCTAATTACTGGCAACACAATTCAATAACTTAGTTTTCAAATTAAATGGCGGATGGTGAAGGACTGCTTTGTAATTTTGCCTTGATACAGATTTTGAATAAACACTTACGATTGGTAAGTGTTTATTCAAAATCTGTATCAAGGCAAAATTACAAAGCAGTCCTTCACCTTCCGCCATTTAATCGGTAATATTGAGAAATCGGCGTATGACGTCATTTATCAATAATTTGGAATGCATAAACATTTTACCGATCACGTGACATTACGTGGTAAGGCGTCGGTAATTTTTTTCGGATACTACGAGGTGGCAGTAGTAATTACAGACAATATATGGCGAAATGCGCTGGGCAGAGTAAAAATTATCGGATCATCTACCATGCATTCTTAAACTTTAGAAATATCTTCGCTTATTCTAACAGATACGAAACTTTCCGGGAATTAAAATGTTTAAAGATTGTAATAAAATTAAAACAGTAATATAAAATACTATTACAATTACAAAATCCCTCATCACTAAGCATAGTTCAAGATCAAATGCTTAGCTAGAGAAACTGTAATTAACTAAAAGATATCTTAATTATGAAAGAAAATGAGAGAGAGAGAGAAAAGACAATATATTAAAGTCAATTTTTATAATTAAACTAATTTTGTGTAATAATTACTGTATATACAGTGTGTGTGTGTAGTAAAATATTATGATTTTAGTTGTTATGAGACAAATTTAAGTGATTTGAATCAGGAAATGTATTCTCAATTCTAATATTAAAATAGGTTTTATTTCTGCAATCCATTAATACTTTTACTTCCATATTCAGAAATTTTTGTCATGTGACTCTCTCTGTATACTGAATTTACTATAAATATTGATACACAGTAATGATGTTATCTCAAAAACCTTCTTATTGGTTTAAATATTAGAATAGAGGAGTACCATAGTTTTAATGGGATAGCATTTGCTAATGGCACCGAACTTACCAGCTCAACTTTGTACTTTTATGCATACAAAGTAACTTCTTTGTCACTTATGCCTGCAAATAGTGATATCAAAGAAACTTGGTGATTGAGCTATTTGTTAAGTTTTATGTATGAGGTCCATAAGAAACAAATTTCATATTAACAAGATATGTAGCATTACCAAAGTAGCATCCATTTTTGCATGTTATTTCTGTTATTGGTGGTGAGAGTTCACTAATAAAATCTGTACAGAGTGACCATCTTCAGCTATTGGTAGAAAATCTGAGCTATTTGAAATTTGAATTGACTCCTAATTTTTAAGGTTTGCTGCTGGATAATTTTTGGGTTACAATTTTATAGAATACTTTATAGTGTATTATAGAGAATATGAAATTATGTGTACAGCTAAAACAAAGCGACTATGCATTGGCAGCATAGTCACTTTGTTTTGTTTCAACAATATGTGCCTTGATTTTGCCCATACAGCTATAATGAAGATTTTATGGGATGACCCATATAACTTTGAATAGCTGTATCAGCATGTCTTAAGTCAAAGTATACTTGCATATATATATATTGTGTGTGTTATGTTTGAATGTCTGTGAGAGGGCCACCAGTGGCCAAGCGGTCTTCGTACCCTGAACACTGGGAGTTCGGTCATGGGTTCTCGCCTCGCTCAGACAGGCTAGGCATGTGGAGTTTTCCAGGTTTTCTCCATGTCTGTAACACCTAAATAGGGGCCAGTTTCCCTTAAAAAGATCTCACAGAAGGCATCCCCCTAGACAGATCGCCCAAGTGTTGCATTTCCATAACAAACTTAAATATTTGAATGCCTGTCAGTTAAGATTCTAAACTATCTTGTTACTATTTATTAGGGACAGGTCAGACACTAGAAAGTGTCACTGAACATCTATTATCTCAGATTCCAACCTCTTCAGTTTCCAGCAAAATGTAAAAATGTTTGTGAATTGCTACATTTTATGTTTTGCTGGAAGATGAAGAGGTTTAGTAGTTACAGTAGATGTTTCCAATGCTACTTGAACAGATTTTATTATCTCAAAGTAATCTCCATAACTGTTAATGCATTTATTTTGTTGGAAGACAAGACAGTTAATTAATCCCATTCTTGTAGATGCATTTAGGCCACTGACAGATTCACTATCCCAGTAGGACATGTCCCCATCTGTTTGAAACCAATGTGCATGAATGTCTTTCTTCAGGTTGCCAAAAATGTGAAAATTACTTGGGAAAAGATTTGGACTGTAAGGAGAATGTTGAAGTGTTTCCCTCACCACTTGGGAAGTGTGGAGCAGACACCATCATGCAGAAAGATAATGCTGTTTGACAGCAATCCAAGGCATTTTGACTTTATGGCACATGTCAGTTTCTGCAAAGTGTCTTCATAGCACTTTACATTTATTGTGGCCCCATGTTTGAGAAAATTGATAAGCAGTAGGCCCTTGCAGTCAAAGAACAATGTAACCATGACTTTTTCAGAACATGTATAAGGACTTTGGACTTGTGGAATTTGTTCACTTTGCTCTCAAGCTAAAAATGATGGCACCATGTTTTGTCCCTAGTGACAATATGAGACAGAAACACATACCATTTTAGGTAACCCAGAGATACAGCCATTCTCTCTGTTTCTCCATCAGTTGATGTGGAACTCACTGTGTGCAAACTTTTCAGTAATGAAGTTGGTCTTTAATAATGACTTATACAAAACCATGGTTTATCCCCACCAAAACATGAAATTCTTCTGCTATAATCCATTGGCTTTCTCAGATAAGACCATCCACCTGCACAATAACATCAAGAGTAATGACATAATATGCCTGTCCTGGACACGAACAGGCATATTATGTCATTACTCTTGATGTTAGTGACACAGATCCATCTCAGAATCTCTTATGCCACTCCAGTAAATGTTAACATGACATAGTGTTTACCATACATGTGATGATGAATTTCTCATCTTCCAACACCTTCCATTGTCAAAAAATCAAACCACACCTCTGTTCTTTACTCATTTTATTTCTGATGTTAGATGAATATATGTATCATTAACCCTACTTCAAGTGCAATAAACAAATGTGTGCATGTGAAGGTTGTCATCTATGTTGCTCTCCTTTCCCACAGATGGCAAAATCATTTGTAAACAACATTATTGTCAACTTTTGTGTGCCTTAAGTTCTATGCATGATGATCTGTTTCCATTTGACTGTCCTTTATATACCAAATGTTAAACAATTCAAGGAGAATTAGGAATTACAGTAGAGCGTCGATTATCCGAGTCAATTGGGGACTGGGGTTGTTCGGAAAATCAATATTTTGGATAACCGATTATGTACGAAAAAATATATTAACCTATCCCATGTTGAAATTTTTCTCCGTTGCGTGTCGCTTCACGTTGAATTTTCTTCAATGTTAAACCTAACGAAGACTATTGTATCGTTAAAAATTATTTTTTTATTTTGTACAAACAAAATAAATATATTGAAAAATATAAAAACAATAAAAAATTATACTTCAGAAGTTAATTTAGTATCAAAAACATAAAATATTTGAGTAGCCCAACACATAGCCAAAGATTGCAGCGCCACAGCACTGGCAAAAATTTAAATTTGCCAACTGGAATTCTTTCAGATAATCGACACTCTACTGTATCATTGGAACAGTTAAGTTATATAATGATATTGATAATGAAGTATTTTAAGAAAATTATAGCAAGCTTCTTAAAGTTATTTTTTGCATTTTTATAAGAAAACTGCTTTACTCAAAATAGCAAGTGCCTGCTGTACTTTGTTACCTTTCTAATATAAGCCAGATTCATATATTTAAATTGCAAAAATACTAAAACATATAAATGAATGCTTCAAAACATAAATGGTAAACAGCAGAATTCAGTTAAATAGTTCCTGCATTAGAAGTTTTCCTGTGTAAGTTGTTTCAAAATTTCTCACTTTTTGTACAAAAGTCTGTGAGAGACAGATAAATTTTTCCTGTATAAAATGTTTTTGTTTAAGAAAACTTCTCACTAAAGTAAACTGAAAACATTGTCCACAACTACAAAATAGATTTGCTTAAATTTTGCAATTGCATCTTATCAAAATTGCATATGGAAAACAATTATACAAAATTGTGTGCCATTAAACAAGCAACTTTGGGCTATTTTGAACAAGAAATTTACAATTTTTTACTTGAATATCTTTCAACAAGCTTGCAACAAACAACAAATTCTGGCAAGTGCTATCAGTATATGGATGATACTGTTAAGATTTAAGTAAGTTTTAGTACTTTATTTGTAAATCTGTGGTTTTGTTTATAAAAATCATAAAGAGTATTTTTCTCTCACATAATAAAACAATGAAGCAGATTATATTAGAAAAATATCTAAATAAATAAATACTGTATAAGCCTAATTGTCTGTTAAATAAATATGGAGTATTGAAAGAAAAACTATATTATTTTCATTTATGCTGAAGAAGTTTTTTAAACTTCGTACCTTGAAAAACTTGCAAATGCAGAATTAACATTACCTGAAAATGCTTTGTTTTCCCTGGGGTGGCAGACACCGACACTTTTTTACATTGAAGAAGAGCATTTATGGTACTACTTTTGCCTACATTGGGATATCCCACCTTGAAATATAAAAAAATCAAACAATTTACAAAAACAAATCACAGTATTTACAAACTGTGCAGTTATGATCACAAAAATTAAATTATACTTACCAATCCAATGGTTCTGAATGAACCTTTTACTTTAGATTCTAAGTGCAAATTTTTAAATAATTCCAATAATTCATTTCTTGTTAATAAATTTGGAGATGTTTTAAAGTTATTTTTTGTTTGAGGTAATTTTCCTGCCTCCAATAATCTATCCTGCGCCTCCAGATTTATTTTTTCTAGTGATGATGATATAATTTCTGTATTCTAATAAAAACAAAAATTAAAATAATAGAATTTATTACATTAGTTTAAAATAAAACACATACCTCAGGATTGTTCTGTTGTAATGCTGAAAAAAAAATTGCATTTCTTCCAATATTGTTAAAATGATCTGCCCACATTTCTCTATTAACAAACAAAATATTAAATAAAGATGTCATCAGTTAAAATTTTAATTCCAAAAAACTTCAAGTTACCTTTGTAAAGGAGTGAGATAATCAGACTTGTTTAATAAGATGACTGTAATTTTTTCCTTACTTATTTCTTTAACCAAAGTTTCTAGATCTTCACACCAAAATAAATAAGGATTTCTAGCATCTACTATTTGAACTACAATGTCACTAGAAAATATCAATTTAAATCAAATGTTTATTATTGGAATCAGTTACAAAAACAAAATGTATGTAAAAACTAAAAATTTATGAACATTTAAATAACTATAATGAAATTTTCCTCCTAAGTATTTTATCCCACATTACAAACACTAATAATGAAAAGTAAAATACACAATGCTATAATTTAATTATAAAATATTAAGAAAAGTCTAAAATAAAGCATTTATTTTTATTTTTCCAATTAAACTAATATTTAATTATATAATCTAATGCATACATATGGGTGCAACATCTAGATGGTATTACATTACCAAGATAGCAGCATTGCTTTATACCCCAAAAATTCCATTCACATTCAATTGTGCATTTAATAAATTATATGTTCAACTAAAAGTTACTACAAGTTTTATATTTTCACTTGGCCAGTCTAAGAGAATGGTTCTAAAAATGAATNGGAAGGTCTCTTGGGAAATTCTACGATGGCCTCGATGGTAAGAAGCGCACCAATTGGGTGAAAAAAGGTGTCCACATTTTTTAACCGTTCTTAGGATAAAGTTAACACTCCGCGGAGAATTATCTCGAAAGACATGAGACAGAAAATAGAGATACTATCGACAAGTCTATGGAATTATACCACGCGACATACTCGAATACTTCCAGGAATGATGTCCGAATTGAAAAGACCGATTCCCACTACCCAATTCTTATTCGGATGGATGAAAGATAAACGATACTTACGGCCGTAGGCTTCCAGGAACTCTCGAGCGGTGAGGGATGGATGAGAATCTGAACCTTCACCAGACGTGGGAAGGAACAGGTTATAGGTAGCTCGTAGCACGTGCTCGGGAACGACGTCCGTTATCTGAATTTGTCGGTCAAGATTTAAATTAGCGAAATATTGAAAGATTAATGATGGGCATTCCGTTAAAAGGATACGAGAGAGACGGCGGAAAGAGGGTCCGTGGCATTATCGACCGATAGGATACCGTTCAGAATCATTTCGGCTCTGCTGGAAACGAAGTTGGGAAATACTAGTCCGGGACAATCGCACAGACACAACTCGGAGTCAATCATCAGCGTCTGAAATGATACGAAAAGTTCTCCTTGTAATAAATAAATCGGAAGAATTTCTCTATTCCTCTACGTTTTCTTCTGTATTTATAATATCTTTTATTTTATTTTTTTTCTGCGCGCACGTAGACTATGCCGCTAACTCAATAGACTATGCCGGTGGGTACTGAATTTCTCCCCGAAATAATTATCATAGACTTCCCATGGAAATGCTAGCCAACTGCCAAGTGCGAATAAAACGTTTTGTGGCCCGGCTTGGAATAGTACTTGTCGACACCAGGATCCAACGGACAAAACTTGAAATTTGGATCACCCTGGTTTGTTCTTATATTCGTCCATTCTTACCGATTTAAATTTCTTGAGTAATATTGTTCCGAATGAACATTACCGATTGGAATTCGCACCCAATAGTATTTTTGGTAAAATGTGTTTATGTAACACCTATCACGTGAAAATTTGCATCTCTCGGATTACTTTTTGGTCAGGAATATCGAAGACATTTTATCGTAAAGCCTCCAACCCTTTCAATATCCCATCAACCAGATAGCGGCATTCGGTACTGTAGGGAAACTAGCCAATTTTTCATATTAAGAATGCAAATGGTTTACTTTTAATCCTTTTTCTCTTAATTTAACTGAAAGAGCGAAGAATTTGGTCGTGGTATTATGAATGTCAAAACTATTAAGAATCCTAGAAATTTTATCGGGGAGAAAAAGTCAATTTTTGCTCATCGGTGTTTCCCTTGAAGCCGGATCAATCGACCAACTCCACCAATAAAGTCTGTAAAGCGACGTCGTGTTTCATTCGAGAGAAAAATACTGTAATTAGAATTAGAAGAATTTATCATATGGAATAAAACTTTTCTGGGCCCATTCTTTCGTCTAGATCAACGACTAATTTTGGTTCAAGTAACTTCAATCCTCCTCCCGCAACAATCTAATCTGCGGTACGATAGCATTCAAATAGGAAAATTACTTAATACGGACAACACAAAATGTTTTTAGGGGTTTTATTGGGTAACGAATTTAAATAATTTTTAACCTAATTTTTTTCCTTATAATTTTCTTTTTTACGAAAATTCCTCCACTCCGCAACTTAAGTATTCTACCACAATAGTTTTTAGATTAATTGCGATCATAGTCTTCGTCCCGACGGCCGAGCGGTAAAGGTGGCAGCCTATCGCTCCGGGGGACCCGGGTTCGAATCCGGACGGGTCGATAAATCCCCAGGAACTTTTTGGGAGGTGGTCCGTCCGGATATGTCGGGCCCTGTCCAACCGGCCGCCCCATTGTGGGATGGCTGAATCCATAATGGACTTGCTAAAGAGGCTTTTTTAGTGCCCAAAGGGCGGAGGGAGAAATAGCCTCCGTCCCTCTTTACACAGTATATTATTATTTCGACCGGCGCCAATCCGGTTCGAATTCCACAGAATTTAATTATTTCAACAAATCTAGAGTAAATAAATAATAATTGAAAACCGTTTTTGAGTCTGTACTGTACATGTTTTAATAGTGGGGAGGCGGAATTACAACAGAAATATGTACAAGTCACTGGTCTAAATGTGCGTACACTCGTCTCAGTTTCTCCTTTTTGTTTCTATTATAATGTTTCTTCCAAGGCTTCCCTTCCGGCACAGATGAACTTCCGGTCGAGCCAGGTTGCCTTCCTGCGTCCTTGGTATGGACCGACGATAAGGCCTGAAAACATACGCTCACTTTTAGAATGTCAATCGATGGCCGGAAAGCGACTGAGGAACGTTCTGTACTGTACCTTTCCGAAGAAGTTCCGGTCTAACTCTCGGACGAACTCTTTCTCTTCCTGAAACAGTTAAATCATTATTTATTTTTACATGTGACGTTTAAAGGTATGCAAGATACTTACTGGTTGGGGATGCGCAATCCGAGAACCGGCATCGGGAAAGGGGTGGAAGGTCTTCTGATCGACTCCGGGAGGAGCCCGACAATACAGCAGTCTTCCGTCGGCGAAGTCTTTCAGAACTCGCCGGGCCGCCCGAGAAACGTCGGGAAGTCCACCGCCAGTCAATAGTCCTCTGGTCTCTGTTCTTTCCCATATTAAAATAGAAACAGGAATAAATAAATAAAATGGTAATCGTCGCTTCCAAGCGCGTAAAAAACAAAGGAAGCTCTTCGAACGGTTAGGCGAAAAAGCCAAGTTGTGGGTTCGATCGATCGTCACTTCTCTTTTTTTTACCGAGGAAGGTCTCTTGGGAAATTCTACGATGGCCTCGATGGTAAGAAGCGCACCAATTGGGTGAAAAAAGGTGTCCACATTTTTTAACCGTTCTTAGGATAAAGTTAACACTCCGCGGAGAATTATCTCGAAAGACATGAGACAGAAAATAGAGATACTATCGACAAGTCTATGGAATTATACCACGCGACATACTCGAATACTTCCAGGAATGATGTCCGAATTGAAAAGACCGATTCCCACTACCCAATTCTTATTCGGATGGATGAAAGATAAACGATACTTACGGCCGTAGGCTTCCAGGAACTCTCGAGCGGTGAGGGATGGATGAGAATCTGAACCTTCACCAGACGTGGGAAGGAACAGGTTATAGGTAGCTCGTAGCACGTGCTCGGGAACGACGTCCGTTATCTGAATTTGTCGGTCAAGATTTAAATTAGCGAAATATTGAAAGATTAATGATGGGCATTCCGTTAAAAGGATACGAGAGAGACGGCGGAAAGAGGGTCCGTGGCATTATCGACCGATAGGATACCGTTCAGAATCATTTCGGCTCTGCTGGAAACGAAGTTGGGAAATACTAGTCCGGGACAATCGCACAGACACAACTCGGAGTCAATCATCAGCGTCTGAAATGATACGAAAAGTTCTCCTTGTAATAAATAAATCGGAAGAATTTCTCTATTCCTCTACGTTTTCTTCTGTATTTATGATATCTTTTATTTTATTTTTTTTCTGCGCGCACGTAGACTATGCCGCTAACTCAATAGACTATGCCGGTGGGTACTGAATTTCTCCCCGAAATAATTATCATAGACTTCCCATGGAAATGCTAGCCAACTGCCAAGTGCGAATAAAACGTTTTGTGGCCCGGCTTGGAATAGTACTTGTCGACACCAGGATCCAACGGACAAAACTTGAAATTTGGATCACCCTGGTTTGTTCTTATATTCGTCCATTCTTACCGATTTAAATTTCTTGAGTAATATTGTTCCGAATGAACATTACCGATTGGAATTCGCACCCAATAGTATTTTTGGTAAAATGTGTTTATGTAACACCTATCACGTGAAAATTTGCATCTCTCGGATTACTTTTTGGTCAGGAATATCGAAGACATTTTATCGTAAAGCCTCCAACCCTTTCAATATCCCATCAACCAGATAGCGGCATTCGGTACTGTAGGGAAACTAGCCAATTTTTCATATTAAGAATGCAAATGGTTTACTTTTAATCCTTTTTCTCTTAATTTAACTGAAAGAGCGAAGAATTTGGTCGTGGTATTATGAATGTCAAAACTATTAAGAATCCTAGAAATTTTATCGGGGAGAAAAAGTCAATTTTTGCTCATCGGTGTTTCCCTTGAAGCCGGATCAATCGACCAACTCCACCAATAAAGTCTGTAAAGCGACGTCGTGTTTCATTCGAGAGAAAAATACTGTAATTAGAATTAGAAGAATTTATCATATGGAATAAAACTTTTCTGGGCCCATTCTTTCGTCTAGATCAACGACTAATTTTGGTTCAAGTAACTTCAATCCTCCTCCCGCAACAATCTAATCTGCAGTACGATAGCATTCAAATAGGAAAATTACTTAATACGGACAACACAAAATGTTTTTAGGGGTTTTATTGGGTAACGAATTTAAATAATTTTTAACCTAATTTTTTTCCTTATAATTTTCTTTTTTACGAAAATTCCTCCACTCCGCAACTTAAGTATTTTTCTGATGAATTTTGCTACTTTAAAGCTTGATTTCAATATTACCAGAAAATATTTTAAAAAACAAATCAGAAAAAAAAACGTGATGGAAGTTCCTATATAGCAATTTTGGATTGAACGGATTCAGGATAACAGTGTTGAAAATATAGTGGTGCCTCGTATTTCGAATTTAATTCATTCCAGGAGGCCGTTCGAATCGTTCGAAGTCCGAGACAATTTTTCACATTAGAAACGATGAAAAGCAAATGAATCCATTCCCAGGCCCTAAACCAGTGTTTCCCAAAGTGGGGCGTACGCCCCACAGGGGGGCAATTTGATGGTTGGAGGGGGGCAATTTGAGAATTGACATGACATAATTTCTTCCCTTCGCTATGAGCTTTTTTAATGCAACGCTTTAGGTGACAAATAATATGAAAAAGAAAATTTTCTAAATAGAGGACTTAAATTATTAATAAGCATTTTTAAGATGGTATCAAAACCTAAACTATGTTATTAGAGTCCGCAAGTGAACTTTTCAGCGTTTCCCTTTGCTGTATCTCTTGTCGCAGAAATCTTGTATCTTTTAAAGTCGCTAAGTAACAACGTTTTTGCACAATTTTTTTTCTAAAAAATTAACTCTAATATTTTTAACACCTATATGTCATAATTGTCTGTCATTTATATGATTAAATGAATTAATTAATACATGTTGTAGAAATATAATTTTTACGTATTGAATAATTTATGTTTATTTTTTAACCATTTAGCTTTTTATATAAGTTTTTAAACTGTAAAACTATTGATAATATTTAAAAACTAATTAATTGTGCTTTTTT
>NW_019385309.1:84743-88733 GCF_000671375.1 Centruroides sculpturatus | reverse complement strand
CCTCTCTACAACTTAAGAGAATGGTTCTAAAAATGAATATTTGCTTTTCAGAGACATGTACAAAAGAATCATTAAATACCAACTACTAATTTTTATATTAGATTTGTTGCAATGAGTTCAGAAAAATAGGATGTATTATCTTAATCTTTAAATCAGAAGTCAAACAAATCATGAAGTAAACTATCATTGTATATTCAAAATTCAAATTTAGATACATAGTGTATATATAACATGAACATAAACATTACTAATGAGAACTTGCTATTTATCAAAAACAGTCCTAAGTATGTAGTCAAATATTATTATTATTAAAGTTATATAATTTGACATATAAAATGCTCCTTTAGACTTCTTTGGGAAAATATTAATTTGGCATATAGAAAAACTATACATAGTTCACTTTTCAAAGGAACTATAAAATTATTGATGATGTCATCACATTTAGTTAAAAATATATATAACAATGTTTTTGTAAATTATAACATTAATGAAAACAGATGTATTCAAATTTTGATGACAATTTATGCAAAAGGATCAAATGTTTATATCTGAATAACTACAAAACAGTTATAAATTATAAAATAATTATTTTGAAAAAGTGTGCATGGAATTAGAATCACAAATACAATGAATAAATTATATATCAAAAGCTAGTATAAAAATAAAACATAAAATGTATCTGAGTGTATCATATTACTTTTACTTTCATTTCTGTTGGATGTTTTATATCAGCAAAAATAATGATTTGTAATTTGCAATATCCATTGAAAGAATCTTTTAATTAAGACAAATTAACACTAATCAGAAATGTAACTGACTGTAATGGTTGATTAACTTTTTAAATTTAGATAAGTGCAATGCCACAAATTCCAATGACTAAAGTGCACTCCTAAAAATAAAAAATCTGTTTAAATTGGACAAACACAAATATTTATACTAAAGAATTCACAAGCTAACAATCTAGAAACAATGTCTTAACACATTTTCATAAGATCAACATTCCAGAATTTTTATGATGATTGTTATCATCTTCAATACACAACCTGGAAGTAATACAGCAATAACAAGAGTGTTTTACTTAAGAACAAATAAATCTTGTAAAAGATGTACCATTCAATTACATAAGAATTTTTTCCAGTAAACTTTTTTAATATTCATCTGAAATTTCATTGAATTTCTAATTAGTAATTTTTTTCTTTCTTTATTATACTTATTTAAATACAATATATTATTTGTATTTTTAATAAAATAAAATATTAAGTCTTAAAATCTGATCTAGCCCATCATGACCATCCTTTTATACAGATTGGGATTGTGAAGTATGATGCACAACAAAAATAAAATCTTCAAATCCTAAAACATGTAAAAATGCCTACATTTTTACACATTTTAGCAATACATATATATAAATACTTATAAAGTATTCCCAAAATAAACTGAAGTGCCAAAAAATTAGAGACAGCAGCAGATGCGATGTTGTTATTTTCTATCTGCATTTGACACTTTAGGTACAATACTTATCAGTTATGTGTGAGCTTAGAGTAGCAATGGGCCACATAAAGGGTTTATTGCCATTTGATCATAGACAGATTGCTGGAGCAAGAAAATGATCACTCCATCAGTGAAGAATCCAATGCTCTTGGATTTTCTCATGCAAGAATTTCAAGGGTTTACCAGGAACACTTAATTTTTGAACAGATATCAGCAGCATGTGCACAGTGTGGGCATCCATGGCTGATGCAAGAACATGACTGGTAGTGGCTAACGAGATTAGTAACCATGCAAAAAAACTCTGCACCAAATCACATCAGATTTTAATATGGGCACTGCTGAACCCATCAGTCAATGCACTGTACTGTACAACATACACTGTATTCCTCGGGGTTTGGTAGTCGCTGACTCAATCTTGTATTACTATTAACACCCAACATCAGGCAATGCACTTCAACTGGGCCAAAGAACATCAAAATTGGACAATGGATGACTGGCACAGTATTATCTGGTCAGATAAATCTTGTTTTCAACTCTTTCAAGCTGATAGAGTCTTGTTCATATGCGGCAACAGCTGCATGAAGCCTTGAATTCATCTTGCCAGCAAGGGGTTGTGCAAACTGATGGTGGCTCCGTCCTAGTTTGTATGTGTTCTGTTAGCATGAACAGTGACTAATGGAGAGAATGCAGTCAACTTTGACAAGTACAACATATACTAATCTTGTGGCAGATGTTTTGCATGCCTTTAAGCTTGATATAGTAATGGTTTGTACCAGCAGAATAATGCTACTTCCCACAGGATACAGGGTGGCGCAACAATGATTTGAGAACACTTGACAAATTTTCAGATATTCCCTTGGTCACCTCGATCACCAGACTTGAACCCATGAGCATTTAAGAGACACTGTGCAGATACTACTCAATGCCTTGCAGAACTATCACACAAATGCAACTGAATTATGAAGAACCATTGGATGTGTCTAGATTGAAATATCTGTGTAACAACTCAGATACCTCGTAAAGTCTATGGCATGCCATGTAGCTGCTGTTATTCAAGCTCAGGGAGGAGCTACACATTATTAAATAAGTGTGTCTAATTTTTTGGCACTTCAGTTTAAATAGTTCTTAAAATAATAAAATAAGGCAATGCTCATCATGTGTCAATATTTATTGATTTCATTTTTTAAAAATAAAACTAAATCCACAAGGAATTGGATTTAACTATATATGAAGCATGCAGTGCCATAATGTTGTAAATGCCAAAAATTAAACTTCTCAAAAGAGGTAAAAAACACTTTTTCTAATAAATGAATTCATTTCAATTTTACAATAAAATGGTAAAAAACTCACTAGGTTACAAATTCTCTGGAATATCAAAATGATGTAAATATAAGCCGTAATGTTTTAAGAGCCAAAAGTTGTGGGACTTGCACTCTGGCACTTTAAACGTTATATCTTCACATAAATTCATCTTCAAAATACTACTTACAGTGCCAATATTGCCACAATATTTTTTTGTGCCAGCAAACATTGCATTTAGAATACAATTCTTCAATAAAACATATTTAGAGAAAAATGGCATTTACGCTATGCCATTGCACACTTCATCTATATTTGTGAAATGAATCACTATCAGCCAAAAAACTTATGAAATTAAATCAGCAATGATACCAATAAGAAATTTTAAAATTACATTTCAATTCATACTGAAACTTGTTTATAGTTTGCATTACCAATGACCATAATCACAATTATTTGGCTAACATATAAGTTTATTGATAAAACAGCTTATCAACAACAGAATAATAATAATAATAAGTAAAATTTGAAAAAAAAAATTTTAAATATTTTATGATTAAAATAAATTTATAACAATTATTATGATTATTAAAAATGACTAAAAACCACTCAAATATAAAATAAAGACAACTTAAAACTCAGTGTTTTAAAGAGTTTTGTATCTTGAGTTGATTTTAAAAATTATACCTCCTCTCTACAACTCTCCAGAGTTGTCTCCAAAATTCAATATTTTTTTCATATGGAGTTAGAATGATATTTTCTTTTTCTTGTAACCTAAAAATAAAAAATTAAAATGTCAATTTAATAAAAGTATTAAATCGTATCAAAATTTTAACTAGTATAGATTTTCAAGAAAATTTATTATGCTAACACAAAATTATCACCTATGTTTGTCACTGGCATAATGAAGTTTGACAATACAGTAGACCCCCCCTATAATTATGATTCCTATAAAACTGCAAAAAAATTGTGACAGTATCCGTAAAAACCCGTAAAAAACTCCTATAATTACGTAAAACGTCATCGGGCAGCCGAACTACTTTCCCGCCGTCTGTAGCGCCACGCTACGGAGAGATTACTATCGTCTGGACAATATTATATAAATTATATATAAATTAGGTACTGTACATATAATTATATATTAATTATATATAAATTAGGTACTGTATATAATTTTATATTAACTTATTGTAACTTTGA
>NW_019385309.1:10286-84056 GCF_000671375.1 Centruroides sculpturatus | reverse complement strand
AATAATGAATATTTTAATTTATAAATTACCACTGAAATCTTATATTGAATGATTATAATGTAACAGTAGATGTTTTATGTAAATCGTGGACAGTTAAATATCTTCATTAACAGAAGCTTGTAACACTGAATTTTATCTGTAAACATTGTTATTTTCTTGAAAATATGAAGTGAATAAAATATAGTTTAAATAACCAGATACTGACATATAGGTTTGCAATTGTACTTTAATTTGTTGGCAGATTAGATCCTTTATTATGGATGAAGTACAGTAGCTTGTATTTTATAGATCAGGGCTTCTTAAACTTTTTTTATTCACGACCCCATTTATGATTGTGATTTTTTTCGCAACCCAAAAAAATATAAAATAAAGATATATACAAATTTTCAAAAACAATAATGGTGTACACAGTTTGCTCTTGTGTTACAATGGAACAGAGACAATTGAATACACTGAAAAGCAACAACACTACACTAGTTCACACTACAATGAATGTTGCTGAACCATCGTCTCGCTGCACCAGAAGTGACACAAAGCGCAACTCACGAAACCTATGACATAAAGCGTGCCATTTTCAAACTCTCACAAATTATTTTCAATATTTTGCATTAAAATCTCGCAACCCCAAATGGGGTCACGACCCATAGTTTAAGAAGCCCTGATCTAGAACAAAGTCAGTATTACACTGGCAACAGGAGCTCAGATCATTTTTTGACATTAGTATTACAGTTGAAAATGACCAGATTAAGATGGCAGTCTATAGGAGCCAATTGCTATTCCATTGTACAGTACATACATTTTCATTCTTGGGACCTGTTTAGATATAAAATTGCTGCTTTCCTGTCTTTAATTTGTCAAATCTGTATTTATTCATCCTCCAAGAAAGCCCTTAAGATGATTCAGTACCTTAAACATTCGGCCTGTTTTTTTTTACTCTCTCCTAAACAATTCACTAATTTGGAGAATATGTTCAAGAGCTATATAGCTATATGCAACTCACATGAAAGGAGCCTAAATCTGATCTAACACAGATCACAAAGTCAATACAAATTAAAGGTATTGATTCCACCAGGATGTTGCATAAGCAATTCTGATGACTATAATAAATATATATAGTCACTGTTTATATATATGGTCACTATACATATAGTCACTATTATATTTATATATATTTATACAAATCTATATTAGACAGATTCGTATAGTCACTATTCACTGTCAGTCTATGACTCAGTTAAAAATAAAACATACAGATGACCCAAAAATATGAAAAGTAGGAAGCACAAGATTCCAGTTGTCAATTGAGTGGCAGGAAGTTAAGTGGTATGTAAGCAGTGCTTTTCACATTTTTAAAACCAGTGGCTGTAGTCTTCTATGTGAGAAATTGTCAAACAATATTTGGTGACATCACAGATGACTCAACTCACCATTGTAAGTTGAAGTCAAACATCGACTAGTTTACAAATTCATTCAGTGAAGGGACAATTACGACTTTATAATGTTCTGAACTAAATTTCTTCTGAATGTACAAATGAAAACAGTGATCTGGATCTCTTGGTCGGGTTACGCTCATCCAGAAAAACAAAAAACTGGACTGACAGAATAAGTTCTCATTTATGACATGACATCTTTTTCTCTGTTTCATTTTTATTTTGTTTGTGAGTTTAATTCTACTGTACAATAAGTACTGTCAGACTATATTATTTTTTTATGCACTATATATTAATACAGTAGCCCCTTGTTATATCATGCTTGTTGGGAGACAAAGAAAAAGCATGATATAACCAAGTACTAAAAATTTTGGGCTTACACTAAACATGCTATGGAATTATACATGCCATGTAATCTATATATTCTATTCTTTCATCAGCAAAGTGTTTCTGATATAAATTAAGCTTAGTTTTGCAATGGTGAATTTTATTTGTGGTTATATTGTATTAATTGATGCTTACATACATAAAAATCGATACTATAAATGCCCATTTAGCATTATTGTTTCTTTAACAATAACATTTAAAGACAAATACTGTCAAAATAAAGACAAAATATCAGTTGAAATTTTATTATACAGTACTATATTTCACAATAAATTGCTATTAAAAATTNATTTAAATTAATTAAAATTATTTATAATTATTAATATTAATAAGAGATGGCGCCTAACGCTTACCTCTAGTACCAAATTGATTACGTAATTTATCTAATAAGTAGCATAAAACTAGCCCGATAGATTTTCGGCAGTCTGTTGGTTGTAGGTTTTGTTGATGTTATTTCATAAAAACACTCGAGCTTTTAATATCAAGCATATAACAAAAACTTAAAATAAACAAATGTTTTTAACCACTTTAAGTTGCATCTTCAGATTCAAAACAAATGTGAAACAAAAAACAAATGGAAACATACAGTGTGCTATAAAGCATTTATGAGGCATCAATCATCTAGAACAGGGCTTTTTAAACTTTTTTTTATTCAATTTATGACAATTTATTTCAAACGACCCCATTTATGATTGTGATTTTTTTCGCAACCCAAAAAAATATAAAATAAAGATATATACAAATTTTCAAAAACAATAATGGTGTACACAGTTTGCTCTTGTGTTACAATGGAACAGAGACAATTGAATACACTGAAAAGCAACAACACTACACTAGTTCACACTACAATCAATGTTGCTGAACCATCGTCTCGCTGCACCAGAAGTGACACAAAGTGCAACTCACGAAACCTATGACATAAAGCGTGCCATTTTCAAACTCTCACAAATTATTTTCAATATTTTGCATTAAAATCTTGCAACCCCAAATGGGGTCACGAACCATAGTTTAAGAAGCCCTGATCTAGAACAAAGTCAGTATTACACTGGCAACAGGAGCTCAGATCATTTTTTGACATTAGTATTACAGTTGAAAATGACCAGATTAAGATGGCAGTCTATAGGAGCCAATTGCTATTCCATTGTACAGTACATACATTTTCATTCTTGGGACCTGTTTAGATATAAAATTGCTGCTTTCCTGTCTTTAATTTGTCAAATCTGTATTTATTCATCCTCCAAGAAAGCCCTTAAGATGATTCAGTACCTTAAACATTCGGCCTGTTTTTTTTTACTCTCTCCTAAACAATTCACTAATTTGGAGAATATGTTCAAGAGCTATATAGCTATATGCAACTCACATGAAAGGAGCCTAAATCTGATCTAACACAGATCACAAAGTCAATACAAATTAAAGGTATTGATTCCACCAGGATGTTGCATAAGCAATTCTGATGACTATAATAAATATATATAGTCACTGTTTATATATATGGTCACTATACATATAGTCACTATTATATTTATATATATTTATACAAATCTATATTAGACAGATTCATATAGTCACTATTCACTGTCAGTCTATGACTCAGTTAAAAATAAAACAGACAGATGACCCAAAAATATGAAAAGTAGGAAGCACAAGATTCCAGTTGTCAATTGAGTGGCAGGAAGTTAAGTGGTATGTAAGCAGTTCTTTTCACATTTTTAAAACCAGTGGCTCTAGTCTTCTATGTGAGAAATTGTCAAACAATATTTGGTGACATCACAGATGACTCAACTCACCATTGTAAGTTGAAGTCAAACATCGACTAGTTTACAAATTCATTCAGTGAAGGGACAATTACGACTTTATAATGTTCTGAACTAAATTTCTTCTGAATGTACAAATGAAAACAGTGATCTGGATCTCTTGGTCGGGTTACGCTCATCCAGAAAAACAAAAAACTGGACTGACAGAATAAGTTCTCATTTATGACATGACATCTTTTTCTCTGTTTCATTTTTATTTTGTTTGTGAGTTTAATTCTACTGTACAATAAGTACTGTCAGACTATATTATTTTTTATGCACTATATATTAATACAGTAGCCCCTTGTTATATCATGCTTGTTGGGAGACAAAGAAAAAGCATGATATAACCAAGTACTAAAAATTTTGGGCTTACACTAAACATGCTATGGAATTATACATGCCATGTAATCTATATATTCTATTCTTTCATCAGCAAAGTGTTTCTGATATAAATTAAGCTTAGTTTTGCAATGGTGAATTTTATTTGTGGTTATATTGTATTAATTGATGCTTACATACATAAAAATCGATACTATAAATGCCCATTTAGCATTATTGTTTCTTTAACAATAACATTTAAAGACAAATACTGTCAAAATAAAGACAAAATATCAGTTGAAATTTTATTATACAGTACTATATTTCACAATAAATTGCTATTAAAAATTTGTGTAATTTATATTTTTCAATAAAAATTATATATATAGTAATTAAAAATTTAAAAAATAAATATTGAACATTATAATAGAACATCAAAATATAAAATTACAGAGTAAAAATTCACTAAAAAGCAAAATAAAGTTACTACTGTATAAAAATTTTAAAACTTTCTGTTCAGAAATAAAGAAATCTATTTCTTACACATTACACAGTGAAATCGAAATTTCACTTTTATATGAATTGGCCCAATACTGTCAATTTCTTAAGAGTAAAATGTACTCTGGAGCTGAGAAGAGTAAATACTGATTTAAAAAAATTCACAGTAAACTGCATGGTAGAGAAATGCCAATGAAATACTGCCCCAAAGATAAATAATTTTTAATCTAAAATTTTAATATTTTCTTAACAGTTAGAAAATCCTCATTTTAAGAACTATATAAAAGTAATGCATCAAATTAAATCAAATCTTCATGATCAAAATGTTTGTAAATTAAAAACTTTCTTGAAGATTTCCACCTTATAACTATTTATGTATAGAAATATATAAGAACTTTAATAAATAAATTAGTTATTTCTAATCTAATAAATAAAGTTTTACTTTATTAGCTATGAATATTGTCTAATATTAAATTTGTTTAACTGTTGCAAAATATTTATAAATATAAATCCAATTACTGAGCAAGCTGACGCCTCCATAATAAAAATGTTTCTTTTTCCAGAGTTAAAAGTTCTTCTTTCGACGTTTTTTCATTCCAGAATGGTCTAAAATATATTAAAAATAAACATTTACATACTTTGCAATATCTAAAAATTTTAAAATTAAATAAATATAATATAATTAACTTATGCTAACACAAACAATAAGACCTTGCTAGTCTAAACCCCAATCCAAAATTCCAGTTAATCCAAATAACAAAACAAATCTCTCTCTCTCTGAACAAAATATGTGACTATTGAGTGACTATATTATGCTTACTTCATATTTCCCAGAATAAATGGTGTGTCTAAATCCTCAAAATAAATTAAGAATTTGTTTTCTAGTCTGATAACAGACTAGAAAACAAAGGTTCTTGTTTCTTTCATCCTATATGGTCATACATTTACTCATGAAAAGAGATTAAAAACCTCCACATTTGTGAACCAAGTTTATCAGTTCTCAAAAAGCTGACTGGTGTAAGTCATCTTGATGTAATACAACATGTCCATCCTGATACAGTACATTGAGAAATCCATATTAACATAAAAAGTACATTGGGAAAAAGAATTTCAGACAATCTAAAATACTCATTAATCTGAACATGTTTGAATACCAATTACAGGTAACCCCATATAACATGGGAGTTATGTTCCAAAAAATTGCCGTGTATGTGAATCCGTGTTATACAAAACAAAGAACTAGTACGAAAAGGTGGGGTTAGGTTCCAAAAATTAAAAAAACATGCTATTATATTTTCATAATTCAGATAAATATCTTTATTAAAATTTTCTTAATTGATACATATTAATATAAATTAAACAATGTTTTCTTCGTCATCACTAAGCACTATTAACCAAGGACGTTTTGTTTTTGGCAAGATATCCTTATCCTCTGAGCATTTTTCTGCATTATCTTCAGATCCATGCTCTCTCTACCTTTTGCAAAAAATATATTATTTTAGATTGCTTGCTTTTAGTTAAAAGATCTTTATAAATTTCCTTATATTGTGTTAAGCACTTATGAAGAATACAGCAAGTATGGAATAAGGGAAAAACATCTGGCAACACCAAAATCAGAAGCATTAAGATCTGGCAATACTGAAACACGTTTCGAGATGGACCACGTGTATCAACAGAAGGCCGGAAAAGAAAATTTACATACTTAAGTACTAATAGTTCACGAAAATAATAATTTTCGTGAACTATTAGTACTTAAGTANTCATGAAAAGAGATTAAAAACCTCCACATTTGTGAACCAAGTTTATCAGTTCTCAAAAAGCTGACTGGTGTAAGTCATCTTGATGTAATACAACATGTCCATCCTGATACAGTACATTGAGAAATCCATATTAACATAAAAAGTACATTGGGAAAAAGAATTTCAGACAATCTAAAATACTCATTAATCTGAACATGTTTGAATACCAATTACAGGTAACCCCATATAACATGGGAGTTATGTTCCAAAAAATTGCCGTGTATGTGAATCCGTGTTATACAAAACAAAGAACTAGTACGAAAAGGTGGGGTTAGGTTCCAAAAATTAAAAAAACATGCTATTATATTTTCATAATTCAGATAAATATCTTTATTAAAATTTTCTTAATTGATACATATTAATATAAATTAAACAATGTTTTCTTCGTCATCACTAAGCACTATTAACCAAGGACGTTTTGTTTTTGGCAAGATATCCTTATCCTCTGAGCATTTTTCTGCATTATCTTCAGATCCATGCTCTCTCTACCTTTTGCAAAAAATATATTATTTTAGATTGCTTGCTTTTAGTTAAAAGATCTTTATAAATTTTCTTATATTGTGTTAAGCACTTATGAAGAATACAGCAAGTATGGAATAAGGGAAAAACATCTGGCAACACCAAAATCAGAAGCGTCAAGATCTGGCAATACTGAAACACATTTCGAGACGGACCACGTGTATCGACAGAAGGCCGGAAAAGAAAATTTACATACTTAAGTACTAATAGTTCACGAAAATAATAATTTTCGTCAACTATTAGTACTTAAGTACGCGAAAATTTATTACATTCCATGTTGTACGAGAGTTTTACCCAATTCTCAAACCATGTCAGAATGAATCCATGCTATAGAAGTGCCGTGTTATACAGGGATTACCCTGTAGTTCAGATTAGTGAAATTCTACTGCATGCTATCACAAATAAGTGACTGATTCTTCATTGCACCATATAAATTAATTTCTAAAATATAATCATGCAGATTAAGTTAGGGAATAAGCATTATTTTTATTATTCTGTAAATCAACTTCCCATTATTTGTTTTTTTGGCCTAAGATTTGACACAAAAAAAGTCAAATGAACAAACATGCATCAATTTTAAAAAATCTAATCAGTAAATCTGTCCATTAGAATTATAACTGAAGTTATATTTTAAATATTAGTTTCCTTATTTTTAACTGGGATATACAGAAGCCAGCATATTTTCCATACTTCTTTTATTAACATAAATGTCAGCTTATCCTGTATAAGTCAACATTCAGTAAACTAGCAATAAAAAACAATTTAATTACAAACATTTTTAGTCATATTTAAAGACCATCTTAAGATAAAATAATGTTTAAATGCAAATGGTCTTTAAATGTGACCAAAAATGTTTGTAATTAAATAGTTTTATGCTGCTTACAAAGAATTACTAACTTTTATAACATGTCTAACATCCACAGTTGCATTTTCTATTTCTTACATTATGACTATGCCAGTCGAAACATATCATAACATTGTTTTGAAGATTTGCAAGAACAACATAAGTATTACATTTTTCACTTTGTTCAATTTTGTATTTTACCTGAAGATAGTCTTTAAATATGACTAAAAACATTCATAATTAAATTGCTTTTATTACTTACAAAGGCTTCTTGAGTGTCTGAAACTACCAATAGGCTAAAACTAAAATGTAAATATAAATGGCAATCATGGCAAAAGTGTGTAATAAGTTCTTACCACTTTCATCAAGACATTAACTGTAATACTAATATACTTGTATAACAAATACTGAAACTTAGGAATTATGTTATTATTTATAAAATTATTAACATCTTAAATTATAAAAAACTTAGAACTTCCTGCTTGAACAAT
Source organism: Centruroides sculpturatus (assembly GCF_000671375.1). Lineage (NCBI taxonomy): Eukaryota > Metazoa > Arthropoda > Arachnida > Scorpiones > Buthidae > Centruroides > Centruroides sculpturatus. The sequence goes on along the minus strand of NW_019385309.1, from coordinate 75,974 downwards.
ATATCTAGATAAAGCATAAGGTTTTGATTCATTGTCATCTGCAACATTGCTAAATATTTTAAAAATGGAGTTTGATATAATCTTCAATTTTATTATAATTGAATAATTATTTTCTGTCTCATATATACAGAATAGAACTTGGTAATTTTAAATTTGAATGTTTTTCCTTTCATTGGCATACAACAAAGGTTTAATCTCTGTTCACTGTTATTTATTGCTTATATTAATCAAACTTTACAAATTTCAAAGTCCTATGTCAATGTACTATGTGCATATTATATGAGAATCTCTTGTGGTAATTCAGTTTTGCTTTAGTGAAATAGCAACAAATTTAATCCAAAAATGAATAAAGATAAGATAAAAGGTATGAGCTTCAGATATTCTAGATATGTTCATCTGCCAACTTTTTATATTAATAACCAGAATGTAGCATATTCAGAAGGTATAAGTTTGTTTTGTGGAAATGCTATAAGAGTTTTTCTTCCAGAACTGTCTCAAGGGCAATTTTTTCTATATTTCAAACATACATTGGTATACATTTATTTATGGGATTAGATCTAAGTATAAGGAAAAACTCCCAACAGTATAGTGTTTTAGTATTTCAAAGTGTTTGATGATGGTGATGATGATAATCCAATCAGATTTATAGCCATTGTCAATAACTAACTTTGCCAGTTTTGTGTCATTTCAAAGCTATATCATGGAGTATGGAGCTGTATATTTCTTATGTTCCTTAACTTTAATTTCTAACTGGCAAGATTTAACAACAATAAATATAGTAAGCATATTGCAAGATGGAAAAAACTCTATACTACTGGGAGCCTATCCCTCTTTCATTACTATTTTCTAGTTTGGAGCATTACTCCACAATCACAACTCAACAGAATAAATAATGAACTTACAAAAACACTTATTTACTAATTAACAAATTTGGCAACCTTCCACATATTGATATTACTAACAACAGAGAATTACTTGAATGCTATTTGAGCTGCAATTTGGAAAAATTTTAGACCTATAAATTCCCACTGTCACTGTTGTCTGTTCTTCCTTAATCTTGAGAACGGAGTTAGATAGATGAAAGCTGAGAGCAGATATGTAAAGCTTAGGAGCACAAGTCCCCAATGAACTATATAAGAACTTCTGATGCAAAGTGGAAGTCACGTTATTTCAATTAAAAAATTTTTCCCTGAAAAAAGTTAATGACTGGCATGACTCTATTGCTAACAGAAAAAGTATGGTATACAGGGGCAATACACTATTAACTTGAAGTAAAANAAACTGCAGTCTGCAGTCTCTTCAGAGTCCAGAAAGTTCTCAGGAAATACATCAGAAATGTTACGTGGCTGAAGTAAGTGATGTTTCAAGGGAATCACATGACTGAGTGATGTGAAGGTATGGTCACACAACACAGTTTGTACATGTCTGTCATCCAATGTGATACGCCACAAAAGGAACAAGCTTAAGCAATGGCAATCCAAATGGTGCCTATGATTTTTGTTTATAGCATTTTTATATGAATTAGTGAAAAAAATTCTGTTTTGCAAATATCTATAAACTATGTCTCTTTTCAAAAAAAAATTGAGTGTGGAGCTATGTAGCTTCAATAGTACAACCTCATTATGTTGTTTACTTATATTGTATTTCAATAAATGGGTATTTCATTTCAGAGCCGGCCCTACCATAGGGCGAACGGAGCAGCCGCTCCAGGCGCTAACTCCTAGGGGGTGCCTCAGAGGTAAAGAAAATTAAAGGGTATAAATTAGGGGCAACCAAGGGGGTGCCATAATAGGATCTTGCTCCATCCTAAAACTTGCCTCGAGCCGGCACTGTTTCATTTGTTATACAGGGTATGTGTAATTACATGCCTTCAAGCATTTCTTATTTCAGTGGTAAAATAAATAAATAGACTATTTTTGAAAATTGCCTTCAAAATGCAATGAATTTATGAAAATAACACCAACAGAGACCCAATATTAAGTAAATATAGACCCACAACTGCCATAAATGATCAGGCTATAATTTGGATATGATTGTAGATTAGAAATGAATTTTGACACTAGAGGGAGGCATTAAGCACCATCTCATATTAAAATTAATAATTATAATTTTTAATTAAATAATTTACATTAAACTGGAAGAAAAGAATCAGCACAAAACAGGACTTGAACCCACAACTCCCACTTACTGTGTGGACGCATTGCTAGTTACGTTACCCGGACCTCCGGTCCAATCTCCTCTTCCAGTATATATAATATCTAGTGTCAAAATTCATTTCTAATCTACAATCATCATATCCAAATTATAGCCCGATCATTAAAAGCAGTTGTGGGTGTATAAGTGAATCGGTTAATGTTCAGGGTCGTAGACTGTCATGGCGGCTCTTCCTGTTTTAGCCTCAAAACTGGACCGCTTTGGAGACGATGTGTCACGTGACGACGCGAGCGAACGGCGGCGGCTGCTGCGCCGCGATAAACGGGGAAAACCGATGCGCAGGTTAACGTCCATATACGTAGACTCATGGCGGCTCATCTCTGATTCTGCAAAAAGAAAAGAAAACAGTGGGGACGCACGTTCTAACCTAACCTAACCTAACCTATTCTAATAATTTAATCGGTAATAATTGTGGTAATTTATTAGAATAGGTTAGGTTAGGTTAGGTTAGAACGTGCATCCCCACTGTTTTCTTTTTTTTTCTTGGTTAAAGTCCAGACACGTGGATTGCCATGGTGGCTCACCTCTGATTCCAGCAAAGAAAAGAAAAGGAAACAGTGGGGACTCACGTTCTAACCTAACCTAACCTATTCTGATAAATTATCATAATTATTACCAATTATATTATTAGAANTCATTTGTTATACAGGGTATGTGTAATCACATGCCTTCAAGCATTTCTTATTTCAGTGGTAAAATAAATAAATAGACTATTTTTGAAAATTGCCTTCAAAATGCAATGAATTTATGAAAATAACACCAACAGAGACCCAATATTAAGTAAATATAGACCCACAACTGCCATAAATGATCAGGCTATAATTTGGATATGATTGTAGATTAGAAATGAATTTTGACACTAGAGGGAGGCATTAAGCACCATCTCATATTAAAATTAATAATTATAATTTTTAATTAAATAATTTACATTAAACTGGAAGAAAAGAATCAGCACAAAACAGGACTTGAACCCACAACTCCCGCTTACTGTGTGGACGCGTTGCTAGTTACGTTACCCGGACCTCCGGTCCAATCTCCTCTTCCAGTATATATAATATCTAGTGTCAAAATTCATTTCTAATCTACAATCATCATATCAAAATTATAGCCCGATCATTTAAAGCAGTTGTGGGTGTATAAATGAATCTATGATAAATGTAAAAGTATTTTTATAACAAATAATGAAAATCATCACCTGCTGTAAATTCAGTTCCGGCAAGTTCAGCAGTGGCCAAAAATTCTTCCAAGCTACTCTCTTCAGTAACACTTTTTAAATTGAGTTTAGCCCAATCATATCCATCTTGTAAATCTGTTGTATGCAGCTAAAAGTAAACAAAAAAATATCGTTTATTTAAGAATAAAAATATAAAAGTCATATTCTTTATTTTCAATTAGTATTGAACAAATATAAATTCACACAGTAACCTTTAACCTAAGAAAATTGTAATAGCAAACGTTATGCCTATGTCAGTAAATGTCGTACCAAGATTTAGTGCAACAAAGTGGTATGAAAATAAGGGTAATTGTTTATAAGCCATATACCAATGTTGGTTGAAGTTTAAGCCCAACGTTTTTTCTCTTAATTTTATTTACAATAAATGTAATATCGATTGTAGATTGCACAATTACAATAATGGAGGGTAGATATTCTCGAGCGAAATATTACTCACCTGGCTTTTATTCTTACGATTCGCTGTTTTAAGTCTTTTATCTCTGATTAAACTTTTTCCCAAAGATTCTGTTTTCTTGCCTTTCGCCATGCTTCGTTTTCATACGCAACAATATTACAACAGTGTTGCCAATCCTAGTTTAGACATTTAATGTTTAAATAAATTAAAGCTCAAATCCTGTTCAAAAAAAGCATTAAAATTATTAACATAATAATACTTTATTTTTTATTACGGAAAATAAAAATTGTGACTCTCGTCAGACATCTGGAGTAGTCGACAATAATTCGAAATATAAATACAGTTATTAACAGAAACGAAATTTCTCAAAATAACAATATTTCAAATTTACATCACCGATAAAGATATATTTATAAATATACGTTTACGGCAAAATGTTCTAAAAGATTTGATTCCTTTTTGAAGTATTAGCGACAGTGGCAAGCGGTGGGGACAAACGCTCAGCGTAAAGTTGTAAAAACCTATTCAATTAAAAGCGATAACGTTTCCGGCTATGCAAAAAATTTTAATCTTGCTACTACGACCACATTCACACGAACCGAGTGTTTGCATAGAGAGTAAAAGCGGCCTAATATATCAGCCAATTAGATGAACTGTCACCATTTTAGTATAGTTACTAGGGTGTATTCTTTTATTCCTTCCCGTGTGGCATCCGTGTAAAAATTCCTGCGGAACGCGTTTCTCTATTCCTACGGGAGTGTGCGTCGTCAGCCAGCAAAAACGGCTGCTTGTAATAGCAGAGTCGATAGCAGTGACATTTGATGATGGGAAAGATGTGCCGGCCCTGGATAAAATCATTGGAAGGGTTATACGATATTTTGGTGTGTAGCATCCACCAGCTAAACCGCGAGCTTGGTACTCTGTAAAACGCATGCTCGAAAGCCTATAAAATCTGACTGCTCTATACAATTCACATATTTTCGCCGTGAAAGCTATCCCGTATTCGATGATACGGGGCTTCCATTGGGAATATGTATATGCAACTAATATTCGAATATACAATAGCAATCTTATCATTTTTTTCACATGTAGTATAACAATTTGTAATAAGATACATAATGCAAATATAATAAAATATTAATTTTAATTAATTCGCAGTACGTTAAAATATGAAAATAACCGCAAAATATGCATTTATATTTTAAAAAATAGAAGAAAAGCGGTGCTTATACAGCTTCCATGGATGGCACACAACTGCATCATAGACCTACTAAATACAATATTTTTTTTGTTTTTAGCAGGGCTATGGAGTCGGAGTCGTGGAGTTTTGGTGTTTTAGCCGGAGTCGGAGTCGTCAAAAAAAAATCCTCTGACTCCGACTCCTTTTTACTTCCTAACTTGTTATGTATATGAAACGGAAAAGTATTGGAATCGCGTCAAATTTGACCCTACAATTTTTTTTTTTTTTTTTGCAAATCTACACGTTTGGAGACCTCCCGAACCCCTCAATAAAGTCAATAAAGGGGAAAAATTCACGCGAGTATGTGTTGGCGTCTAATTTGTTTAATTTCTTTATTTTCTGTTCCGAGATATTAAACAATGGGTAAAGTTTAAGAAACGAAATGTGGCACTGTAGCCTGCGTATAAAGGTGCATTAATATTATTAAATTTTGGTTCTTAATTAAAGATCGATAGGATGAAGACATAAAAGTGGTCATGTGTCATATCTCTTAATGAATATTTTACTCGTTATTAGCGTTCAAAATTTAAAAAACTAANCACTATTAACCAAGGACGTTTTGTTTTTGGCAAGATATCCTTATCCTCTGAGCATTTTTCTGCATTATCTTCAGATCCATGCTCTCTCTACCTTTTGCAAAAAATATATTATTTTAGATTGCTTGCTTTTAGTTAAAAGATCTTTATAAATTTTCTTATATTGTGTTAAGCACTTATGAAGAATACAGCAAGTATGGAATAAGGGAAAAACATCTGGCAACACCAAAATCAGAAGCGTCAAGATCTGGCAATACTGAAACACATTTCGAGACGGACCACGTGTATCGACAGAAGGCCGGAAAAGAAAATTTACATACTTAAGTACTAATAGTTCACGAAAATAATAATTTTCGTCAACTATTAGTACTTAAGTACGCGAAAATTTATTACATTCCATGTTGTACGAGAGTTTTACCCAATTCTCAAACCATGTCAGAATGAATCCATGCTATAGAAGTGCCGTGTTATACAGGGATTACCCTGTAGTTCAGATTAGTGAAATTCTACTGCATGCTATCACAAATAAGTGACTGATTCTTCATTGCACCATATAATTTCTAAAATATAATAATGCAGATTAAGTTAGGGAATAAGCATTATTTTTATTATTCTGTAAATCAACTTCCCATTATTTGTTTTTTTGGCCTAAGATTTGACACAAAAAAAGTCAAATGAACAAACATGCATCAATTTTAAAAAATCTAATCAGTAAATCTGTCCATTAGAATTATAACTGAAGTTATATTTTAAATATTAGTTTCCTTATTTTTAACTGGGATATACAGAAGCCAGCATATTTTCCATACTTCTTTTATTAACATAAATGTCAGCTTATCCTGTATAAGTCAACATTCAGTAAACTAGCAATAAAAAACAATTTAATTACAAACATTTTTAGTCATATTTAAAGACCATCTTAAGATAAAATAATGTTTAAATGCAAATGGTCTTTAAATGTGACCAAAAATGTTTGTAATTAAATAGTTTTATGCTGCTTACAAAGAATTACTAACTTTTATAACATGTCTAACATCCACAGTTGCATTTTCTATTTCTTACATTATGACTATGCCAGTCGAAACATATCATAACATTNTTTAAGCACCTAAATTTTTTATATTCTATTTAAAATATAATAATCTTAATTTTTTAAATTTTAAAATAAAAATTAGATAAAACTTTGTGTTATAATTAAATCTCTGAAATACTTAGTTGCTGAGCAAAAGTTTATTTTAAATTACAGAATAGAGTATAATTAGTCTTTAAAAGTATAGTAACTTAAATCTTTCCAACGATTTTTAATGTCCGATATACTGTATAATTTAAAAATTCGGTTTGTACAAATTATACAATTCTGTCGATTGACATAACAGAAATTACTTGTGGAAATTAATTAATTGTAATAGAATTTCTCTACGTTTATAGTATAGTTGTGCAAATTTCGGTTAATGTTTAGGGTCATAGACTGTCATGGCGGCTCTTCCTGTTTTAGCCTCGAAACCAGACCGCTTTGGAGACGACGTGTCACGTGACGACGCGAGCGAACAGCTGCGGCTGCTGCGCCGCGATAAACAGGGAAAACCGACGCGCGGGTTAACGTCCATATACGTAGAATCATGGCGACTCATCTCTGATTCCGCAAAAAGAAAAGGAAACAGTGGGGACGCACGTTCTAACCTAACCTATTCTAATAATTTAATCGGTAATAATTGTGGTAATTTATTAGAATAGGTTAGGTTAGGTTAGGTTAGAACGTGCGTCCCCACTGTTTCCTTTCGTTTGCTGGAATCAGCGGTGAGCCGCCGCCGTTCGCTCGCGTCGTCTCCAAAGCGGTCCGGTTTCGAGGCTAAAACAAGAAGAGCCGCCATGACAGTCTACGACCCTAAACATTAACCCAAATTTCATATGGTATAAATGTGTATTTAAACCATAGCGGGGAATAACAATATAAAGGGTGAAAATTATCTCCAAAAATAAGTGGAAAGACCCCATTCGTCTACTTTGTGACGAAACCCATTTGCCACTAATTGTTGATATTCGGCTTAACAATGTTCAAAAATACCTAAATTAAAGTTCGTGGTTTGAACTTACCAATCAAATCGCTGCAAATGATGTAAAACTTAGGAAAACGCTTAAAGTCAATCACTTTTAATCGCACGAACCGAAAATTCAACTGTTCGCCACAATAATAATCGACCTACTCGCAACAAATTGTCAGTTTTTTTATTGTTGCGTCACCATGAAATTTGATGTAAAGCGTTTGGATTTTTCACCGAATTTCGTGATATTTCCGCCTCTCTGTCGCTGAAGAGACGGATTATCGCGGATCGTTCCTTGAATATACATTCACTTTAACAATATTATGTATTGAAAAATCTAATATTCTCGTGTTTCGTGTCCGTGTAAAGATGAATAAAAATTTCGATATTACAATGATCCTTCGAACCGAAAAAAGAATAGACTTCAAGTATAGTGACCTCCTCTTATCCACCTCGAGTGACACACTATTAAAAAACCTATTAATAAAATTGAAATTTTGTTAAATTAAAATGTCCGAACTTTATAGATAAAAGTTTATACATAATAAGGACTAGAGTGCGAGTTACGCTCTGAAATATACGAGAGTTAATCTATTGAGTGAATAAACATTCCTGTTGAGAATGATTTATTACAATGTTAAATAGGCCCTTACATGTACAGAAACTGCCATCAAGCATTCATAGCTCAATCGTTTTCAAATCATTACCGTTTTATCTTAAATAACGCGAGCATATTTTAATTTATCCGCATCAACTTAGTACTGTAGTGTCTTGCCCCTATAACTGCTTTCAGGGGAAAAGTTTTTGAATTGAAATAAAATGACTTCAGGTTTGCATTGGAAGTTCGTATGTAGTTATTTGGAGCGCCCTGCCTAAGGTTTCAATATCTGATATCGTCTGTCATCTAACTCCGTTCTCAAGATTAAGGAAAGACAGACAGACGGACAAGTGGGAATTTATAAGTCTACAATTTTTTTCAAATTGCAATCCAATAAAGGACAAATATGCAGTGGTATATTTTACTTCCAACGATTCTAATTTCGAACGTTCCAGAGTGAGAGATGGGTAGTCCAGTCGAAACCGCTTCGAACTCGAAACTACTAGAAAACTATATTAAAAGTTTGGTTATTTTATCCTACTGTTGTTATGTTCACAAAGGGTCAAAGAGATCAAATTGGGAGGAGAATGGGGCATTCAGATTTCATGGAAATCTATATTTTCCTCGAAATCCCAGAGAATAAGTATAAAAAATTTGGTACAGACCAGGAAAAAGGTTTAAGAGTTAATAAGAGGAATGAAATCAGGAGAGCCAAAGTGTCCAGGTTTAACGATAGTCTATATTTTCCTGGAAAGCCCCGAGAGTTCACGAGAATAAGCAAAACTTTGGTGATGATGATCAAAACACTAACAACAGAGAGACAAATAGTTTAACTGTGACATCATATGATGTGATTTCCCAGATTAGATGGCTGAGCAGTTAAGGTGGCATCCAATCATTCTGGGAACCTGGGGTTGAAAAACACCAGGAATTTTTTGGGCGTAGTCTGTTCCACATTATCAGGTTGTGCCCATTGTGAACTTAGCCGTAACTAAAATTGGCTTACTAAAAATGATCCAAGACACACTTAGTACCAGGTCAGGAAAAAAAAAAAAAAAGGCATTTTTCACTGTTAATTGAGAAGCACTATTTTTCATTATTTACCAGTTAAGCCAATCTAAATTGATAGTGTGCCTGAAGTAAGTAATGGCAATTTACACCACGGTGACTGTTAAATCATAATTTGCTGGACCATCAATTTATCCATATGCTATGTCTAGACTGTATGGTTCACATTACACACATTTGTCAAACACAGCATTCTCCTAGACTGTGGAATATTTAGATACTCATAAGTTACAAGCTGTCCAGCAACGTGAAGAGTCAATGGTGTAAATGTTTAAGAAAATGAATCTGAAGTACTTATCTTTGGTTTTGTTTATATTTTCCAAAATATTTATTTGGTTTTTCTACTGCAGAGGCATTCATTTTCTTTAATATTTAAAGTGCTCTGCATCCTCTTTCCACTCACCATTTTTCAAAAGCTCTTCTTTACAACAATGTTTCCAATTTGTTGCCAGATTGATTGTGCAAGTTTGGCGCACACATGTCACTGGTTGCTATATTGATGAAGTTCTTCAAACATTGTAAACCTATTGTCTGCTGCCATTCTTTAGTGAGAAAATTTTTGGTGGAAGTAGCAAAATACTGTATTTAAAGTACTTTTAGAACAAATTTTGAGTATCTCTATTTGCATATTGAGCTGTGCGCTAATATGGCTATTTATACGTATCAAACTAACGCAGATAAATCTGAATTTTTATAAAATGAACCCTTATTGTGTATTATCACAAAACAATTTGAAAAACAAATCTCAAGCATAAAATAAAAAAAAATAAATATGAGCTTACTTTTATTTGGCATTTTCCCCATTTATTGATATTGAACATTTTAAATGTTACAAAGGATAGGATGGACGGGAAAGCTCCAGCTTACACCAATTATTATTCTAGCTTTTTCTTCTCTGATAGAGCGTTAGCTTAGTAAAATGAACAAACAGGATTTTAAAATATATTGTGTTCATCTCTCTTTTCTCAGAACTGCAGCAACTTTTTACATCGGAATTACACAAAACAACAAAGCCCGTTTAGACAAGAAAATTTTTTGACAGGTTAAAACAATCAAATTTTAACAATTGCTAAGAGTTGTAACAAAAAACAATTACTTGATAAATTCTCCTTTTGTGTAAGTTTGGACCCTATTCTAGTAAAGAAAGATATTTGTAATCAAATCCGAGTTTTATTTGGCTTAAAAATTGTCTAAATTTCCTCGCTGTATATATATAAATGGTCTCGTGCAAACCTAAATTAAAACTTTTGATTAAATTTTTTTCCTACTCTGAATTTTTTGTTCTTGAATAAAGTAGTTTTGTTTTATCATTCTAATGTATATAAAAAAATTTATGAATTTTTTTTCTAATATTTTTTTTTTTTCGAAATCACAGTTGATCTAGTGAGCCAGTTCTCAACTATGGTGAAAAATTTGCATTGATTATGGTTTGACTAAAAATTTATGCTGATGGCATGCATTTTAGACGTTCATAAGCTGCCTTTTCCAGACTTTCTCTGTGCTTAGGATGTGCAATTTCAATGAGTGCATGGGCACGCTGACGAATATTCTTTCCAAACAGATAAGCTATACCATATTCGGTGACTGCATAATGAATGTGAGCTCTTGAAGTAACAACACCACCACCTATAAATACATTTAAGATTTCAGTTTTTGGTGAATTAAAACTATTATTTTTCACTTATTGATGTTTTTCAATTTACCTTGTTTCAAAAATGGCACAATTTTAGATTCACCCTTGTTTGTGGTCGAGGGCATAGCTAGAATGGCTTTACCTTTACCATCGAAAGCCATGGCAGCTCCTCTCAGAAAATCGACTTGACCTCCAACACCTAATATAAAACATTGAAATGTTTTATTAATAATTAATTCAGCACTTCAAACAACCTTTACAGCTCCAGTGGTATATGTTTACACCTTAGCAAAAGTTTTCAACCTCATCGAGGTCTTCATCAGGCTACTTTAACACATTTAGGTGTAAACAGATAACACTGGAGCTGTAAAGGTTGTTTGAAGTGCTGAATTGTAACTCCTCTACTGTTGGAAGATGTTTATTTCTTATTAATAATTAAATAACAGAATGATGCATTTTGAATAAGTAGTCATTACCTGAATAGATTCTAGTGCCGATAGAATCGGAAACCACTTGACCAGTAAGATCAATTTCGATGCAAGAATTAATAGCAGTTACTTTTGGATTTGATGCAATGATAACATTATCGTTAACATAATCTACTACTAACATAACTGTAATAAAATAATTACATTATATTATTATTTCAATGCAGAAACTTAAATTTAATACATATGCTCTTTACTAACCTATAAATGGATTATCATCCATAAAATCAAATAAGCGTCGACTACCAATCGTGAAGCTTCCTACAATTTTTCCCGGACAAATCTTCTTGTGATGATTGGTAATACAACCTAATTCTACTAAATCAACAACTCCATCACTAAACATTTCAGAATGAACACCTAAATCTTTATGGTTTCTCAAACTGGCAAGAACTGCATCCGGAATAGAACCAATACCTTTAAAAGAAAAATTAATACATTTTTAAATTCTTAAAAAAAGCAATAAATGAAATATTGATGTCTCCAGAAAATGATAAAATAATTTACAGCTAAATGATTCTCAGCTACAATTAATATTTAAGGAGTCAAACAGAATGTAATTAATTAATACTTTAAAATCTCAAATTTCATCTTTGAATTAACTTTTCAAAAAAAAAAAAAATTATGAATTCTCTAAGAGACATCAATTTTAAATAAAATGAGATAATAGTAACAACTAATTATTGCACTACTCGTCAAACTCCATAATTTAAAGTTAAATGGGAACGAATATCTTACTGTATTCGATTTTATATCGATGTTCTCTTCCATTTGTTTAGAACCGTGTTTTTGTGTGCTAAGCTGATACCTTAAAAGGCCATGGGCCTTTTAAGGTATCAGCTTTTCTGGCCCTAGTCTCAAGGACTTATTCTCACTGCTCTGGAACTTCTGATATCTACAGAGAACTGAAACATGTCAAACATATAGCATCAGCACACGGGTACCACCAGTCCTTAATAGACAGGCTAACTGCCAACCAGCAATCTACAATAACTACCACCAACGCGTGGGCTAATGATGCGCAGCACAACTGGGTAGTTTTATCTTACGAACCGTCCCTTCAACACATTTTTAGTAAAATCGCTAAGGAGTTGAATGTGCGCTTAACATATAAGAGAAAACAGAATATTTTCCGATTTTTATCTAATGCTAAGGACAAGTCCGATGATAAGAAAGCGCCAGGGGTGCACCGCATCCCTTTGAATGACGAACATTTCAATCGTAGGATAACATACATTGGATCTACATACAGATCCCTTGAGGCTAGAATACGGGACCACAAATATGATGTGTCCAAGTGGAAGTATAGTACTGCTCTAGCCCAGTATGCTACCGAACCCAGGGTTTCCCCATGTTGGGATGAGGCTACTCTTTTCCATAGGGCCTTCAACCGACACGACTTACGCTCATTGGAGGCTATTGAGATTTATATAGAAACCACGAAGGGAAACTGTATTAACTCCAAGTATATTCTGATTCCACAATCGTGGAAGCATTATTTACATTGCCACAAAACACAACAATAATTGTATGTGTAATTATTTTTCATCTTTCTGCTTGTAAAAGAAAACAATTTCCACATTGTTTACATTGCACTAATTTTTACAAAGCTATAATAATAATTTATGTATAGCTTTATTTAAAATAAAATTTTAAAATAATTATTTTTATGTTGTAAACATAACGATTTTTATATCGTACAGTACATCGTTTAAATATTTAAAACACAGCTGTATTCGATGGTTAGAAGTTTTTAAATGACAGAACTGTTTTCTTTTTTTGTGTTTTTCATCCTGAGGAGGGCCTCTAAAAAACAGCCAAAAACGTGAGCATTAAAATTTTATTCATTCAGTGCTGGAATTAGCATTTAGGTGTTAATTGTTGTGTTTAGTATATAGTTCCAGTTTACTTGTGCTAGTTCTTTGTCTGACTTGATTGATATATATATGTAGTAATTTAAGCTGAATTTTCTTTATACTTATATAAAGAACAACTAAAAGAACAGTGGCAATTTATTTAAAAGAGAAGGAAGGAGAAAGAAATCTTGAAATCTTCACAAAAATAAAAACATATTTTTATGTTAAATGTCTTAAAATTATTTAACTGTACTGAAACTTAATTTTATAATTACCCATTTGTAAAGTTGCTCCATCTTCTACTAGATTGTCGGCAATAAGTTTTCCAATAGCAAGCTCAACTTCTCCTAATTTTTCAGATTTCAATTCTGGTAATTCCACTTCGCCTTCAACGAGAGCATCAAAATGTGACACATGAACGATTCCATCACCAAAAGTTCGAGGCATACGAGGATTCACTTGACCTAATAATCATAAAGCTTTCAGTACATATTTTTATAACAATACAAAGTTTGAATTTTTAGTATAAAAATAGTCACTATAGTGATCTAATTTCACTAAGTAAAAAATAATTGGAAATTTAAAACAGAAGTAACACAAGGAATATGTTAAACACTCATTAAAAAAATTGGAACATTTTTTTCTCTTAATGAGTGATTAAACTATTTCATTAATTGGATAAAAATTTATTTTTGTTTATGCTGAAGAATAGTCGTCTATTCTCTTACTAAAATATGAAAATAACATTNACTATATATTAATATTTCGTCTGTTATTTTAGTAATTAAAACATTAATACTAATTTAATTGGTTTAAATTTGTATTTTAAATATTTACGCAGGAATTTTAAACGTTAGGTCAGTTATTTTATAGCCTAATAATAGTTAATTTATAGCCCAATAAATTTAATATCGATTGTTCTTTTAAATATTTTCGAAATTGCTTTCTTTGTTTATCGTTTTGAGAAAACTGAAGGTATTGTTCTGTTTGAGCTTCGAAAACGGGTCCTTATGGTGGAAGCACATGATTTTCTGTGCTATTTATACAGAAATATTTCTTTGTTTTACTCTTTCCGCCATGTCGGCATCAAAAGAGCCTTTTTTAGCAAACCCATTATGCGTTCGGCCAAGTCCACAATAGGGCGGAGCATTATTTTAATGTAATGACGATCGGTAATGCAATGACCGAAGCGTAAAGCATACACTTTGTAGTTCTCAGAGTCGAGATTCGAGACTTACAAAAGATTATTGGAAACTTCCACGCGTAATTCGATCGGTTTATTATTATTAATTAATGTTGCGAATGTCGTGCTCAGATGATAATGGTGCCGAGTGCTATGCCAGACTACAGTCAAGGCATAGCTACCCAAATAAGTGTAACATTAAGCTTCTGTGTTATTGGTATATGTGTCAATGTCTAGAAACTTCCTAGCAATGTGACATGTCTTCAATATTGCAACTTTCTGCAGTGCCATGTATATGTTTTTATTAAGATTTAATGTTTCTAGACTTTTGTGTAGTGTATGTAGTAAAATACCAGTAGAAGAGAGGATAACAGGTACTGTACAATAAATAGCTTATCCATATTCCACATCTGTCTTATTTCTTGAGCGGGTGGAGTGTACTTGTTGATTTTTCAGTGTGAGCATTTTTTTTATGTTATGAGTGCTTGGAAAGGATATGTGTATTATATAAGTGATCTTCCCGCATTTGTCAATGAGAGTGATGTCAGGTCTATTGTGATAAATTGTTTTATCTGTGATTATGGCTCTGTCGTAGTATATTTTATGTCATTTTCTAATACTGGCTGTGAAATATATTTGTAGTATGGTACCTGGATGATTTAATAATCTATGTTTGTGTGCAAGCTTTTGGTGTATTATATTTGCTATTTGATTGCTAATGTAAATAGACTATTTGTGTTGAGAGCTTGCAACCAAAGGTTATACGTTGTATTGTTTCTGGCATAATGTGGCATTTTCTGCAAGAGTCATATGTGAGTGATGAATCCTTAAGAATGTGTTTATGGCCTGATCTAGAACGGCGTCCACAAAATCTTTAGTCTCTCCAAACAAGTAGCACATAGTCAGCAAGTAGATCGACACAGTTTAGTCAATATAGTCCTGAGCTAGGTCATAGAAATGCCTTCCATAAAGTGTCTTTTGGGCCTATGACTGCTTAATGGTAAGGTGACCAACTTTTTTACAATGAAAAAGAGGACACTAATAAATTGAAGGAAAAAATATCGTAAATAAAAAACATTTTATTCATTGCAACAATAATACACTATAATAATCTCTGCTGCATGTCATATCATGTTTCGGTAAGAAGTAAACAAAGCCATTTGCGCTCTCTCTCTCTCTCTCAATGTCTCCCGTGCGAAGAGCATGCGTCTCATAATTGCATCTCGTTGCACTGTACAGCGCCTTGATGAATCGACATGTTAAATACAAACACGTCATATCACATCACACACAACGGATCGGTTCGGCATTGATCGAATACGGAGATTTACAGATTAGTCTTCAAATATCAAAAAGGAGGACACTTTTCGTGGGAGGACAGAACTTACAAAAGGAGGACTGTCCTCCCCAAAGGAGGACGATTGGTCACCTTATTAATGGTGTCTATGTTATTTATGTGTTGAACTACGTCCAGGTTCTCAGAGTGTATGAAAAAGTTATGGTTACTGTCTGCCAGTGTTATAGCTTTATATAATCTTGAGTTTTCTTTTTTTGTGAAAAAACTCGCAGTGCTAGAATTTGTTTGCAGTGTAGGTTAACTACTGTATATTAATAAGGCCACGGTTATCTTTACGAGGAAGAGTTAGTTTTTTCTTATTATTATTATTTTGTAATTTTTGTCCTGTTGATGATAACAAATAAGTGAGCCTTTTTCCGCGCTCATCATAATAAGTTCGACCGGCTCACAATGGGGTAACCGGATTATTGAGAGAAAAAGTCCGGCATTACAGACTTCTTATGAACAATTCCTAATGTTGCTTATCCGGATACAGTATATTCGACGGCCGGATGGCCAAGCGAATAAGTAGGCAGCCTACCGCTCTAGAGATCCCGTGATCGAATACGGACGGATCGAAAAAGCCCTCAAAATTTTTTAGGTGATAGTCAGTCCAGATAAGTTGGTCCTCGTCCCTCGTTACCCCGACCATTGTGGTCCTGACCGAATCCATAAGGGGCTTGCTAAAAGAGACCCTCTTAGTGCCCATAGGGCGAAGAGTTATGAACGATAATAATAAAAAGTTCCTAATATATTTTTCAGATTTGTGCTACACGATAATACTGATATAATCCGATCTGAATCTAATTTAAATAAAATCATATATATTCTATGATTGTTATTAATGTCAGAACACTAATTAAAATAAGAAATTGTCTTTTCGGTCTGGTATGATGAAATACAGCAACAGGACAAAGGGGCGATCTGGAAGAAATTCTTCGCTATAGGATTTTTTTATCCTTATTTAGGTGCATACTTAAATACTTGAAGAAAACCGGTAAAACTCGTGGCCAGCCTATTGGTTTTATCCACTCGGCCTCTATTGGAAGTCTTTTTGACTCCCAATAAAGGCAATTAAATTAATAAAATGAAAAAATTATACTGTATTCGACTGGTTGGATATTTTGTCATTAGTATGATGTCACAGTGCCCATTATTGCGATTGAAAATAGTGCTTAAAATTTTCATTGTTTTTTTATGACAAAGTCCTTTTCTTTTTCAATACGGAATTAATCTCTTTCGTTTCCAACTGAATAAAATCATTAAAAACCAAAATTATTACAGTTACTTTCTCCCAAAACAACTTTAATGATTATTTATTTCTGTATTTTTTGGTCTTTACTCGTCGAAGTTTCATAAAAAGTGTATTAAAAACATACTCTTTATTGAATTCTGTTATGCCGATGGTAGATGGTAACCTACAACACTTAGTTTTTGACTCTACGCCCTGTCGATACCAGGAGGATTTTTCCATGCTCGTCGTGGTCAGGACAGAAAAGAACTCCTCCATCACTGGCGGAGGCCAACATCATTTTACCGGGTTTAAAATTAATAAACAGAATTCGAGAAATGGGTGAAAAAGTCGAAAAGCGGCTTTTCCCCCCATCTCAAAGTATGATCGAGTATGGACGCTAAATTTACGAAGGAAATTTTTGTCATCCGATCTTTACTTTGATCTTTTATTGATGTCTAACGACAGACATCACACCGTTGTTGTTCTGTGTACTTTAATTTAGTCAAAGTGTAAAAAAAATCCTCGGACTGCGCCCAAGTGTCTGTCCGTAAATTGGAAAGGACAGAAACGAAGCCAGATGAAAGGCCGAGTCCAGTTCATTATATAGTCGTAGTCGGGTGAAAGGTCAACTTCGGGGGAAGATAAACTCGGCGGAGAAAAGATTTATTTCCTGCAGAAAAAGAAAAGCCTTCTTCCAACTCTTGACGGATTTTTTCAGGATTCCTTTCGACTCCTATCTCGCGCGACCGTCTCTCCACCGTCCATTCCGCCACTTCCGGGTATCGTCGTCCCAGGTACTCGACAAGAGACGAGGTGCTTTCCTTCGGAGATATGACAACATCCCATTTCTTGTCGGGTGTAGGCGACTTCCGCCCTCCGCTCTGCTCAACTTCTTTCGGAAGCACCCGAATTACTCGAATGGAAGTGGAAGAGGAGGTGGTCGAGGCACTTTTCTCCTGTTTAACATCTCCCGAAGTATGTCACTTTCTCAACTCTGAAATTGTCCATTCTGCAATGAAAAGCAAGCGACTATTGTAAAAATATTCCTATTGTCTTAATTCCTTCTACATTGTAAGTAATATATAAATTTTTTATATAAAATTAATTTGATAAGATTGTAGAAAATGATCACTTTTCTACAATCTTACAAAAAAGTCAATCACTTTTAATCGCACGTCAGAAATATTTAATTATTAAATATAGTAACTTAAATCTTTCCAACGATTTTTAATGTCCGATATACTGTATAATTTAAAAATTCGGTTTGTACAAATTATACAATTCTGTCGATTGACATAACAGAAATTACTTGTGGAAATTAATTAATTGTAATAGAATTTCTCTACGTTTATAGTATAGTTGTGCAAATTTCGGTTAATGTTTAGGGTCATAGACTGTCATGGCGGCTCTTCCTGTTTTAGCCTCGAAACCAGACCGCTTTGGAGACGACGTGTCACGTGACGACGCGAGCGAACAGCTGCGGCTGCTGCGCCGCGATAAACAGGGAAAACCGACGCGCGGGTTAACGTCCATATACGTAGAATCATGGCGACTCATCTCTGATTCCGCAAAAAGAAAAGGAAACAGTGGGGACGCACGTTCTAACCTAACCTAACCTATTCTGATAAATTATCATAATTATTACCAATTATATTATTAGAATAGGTTAGGTTAGGTTAGAACGTGCGTCCCCACTGTTTCCTTTCCTTTTTGCGGAATCAGAGATGAGCCGCCATGAGTCTACGTATATGGACGTTAACCCGCGCGTCGGTTTTCCCCGTTTATCGCGGCGCAGCAGCCGCCGCCGTTCGCTCGCGTCGTCACGTGACACGTCGTCTCCAAAGCGGTCCGGTTTCGAGGCTAAAACAAGAAGAGCCGCCATGACAGTCTACGACCCTAAACATTAACCCAAATTTCATATGGTATAAATGTGTATTTAAACCATAGCGGGGAATAACAATATAAAGGGTGAAAATTATCTCCAAAAATAAGTGGAAAGACCCCATTCGTCTACTTTGTGACGAAACCCATTTGCCACTAATTGTTGATATTCGGCTTAACAATGTTCAAAAATACCTAAATTAAAGTTCGTGGTTTGAACTTACCAATCAAATCGCTGCAAATGATGTAAAACTTAGGAAAACGCTTAAAGTCAATCACTTTTAATCGCACGAACCAAAAATTCAACTGTTCGCCACAATAATAATCGACCTACTCGCAACAAATTGTCAGTTTTTTTATTGTTGCGTCACCATGAAATTTGATGTAAAGCGTTTGGATTTTTCACCGAATTTCGTGATATTTCCGCCTCTCTGTCGCTGAAGAGACGGATTATCGCGGATCGTTCCTTGAATATACATTCACTTTAACAATATTATGTATTGAAAAATCTAATATTCTCGTGTTTCGTGTCCGTGTAAAGATGAATAAAAATTTCGATATTACAATGATCCTTCGAACCGAAAAAAGAATAGACTTCAAGTATAGTGACCTCCTCTTATCCACCTCGAGTGACACACTATTAAAAAACCTATTAATAAAATTGAAATTTTGTTAAATTAAAATGTCCGAACTTTATAGATAAAAGTTTATACATAATAAGGACTAGAGTGCGAGTTACGCCCTGAAATATACGAGAGTTAATCTATTGAGTGAATAAACATTCCTGTTGAGAATGATTTATTACAATGTTAAATAGGCCCTTACATGTACAGAAACTGCCATCAAGCATTCATAGCTCAATCGTTTTCAAATCATTACCGTTTTATCTTAAATAACGCGAGCATATTTTAATTTATCCGCATCAACTTAGTACTGTAGTGTCTTGCCCCTATAACTGCTTTCAGGGGAAAAGTTTTTGAATTGAAATAAAATGACTTCAGGTTTGCATTGGAAGTTCGTATGTAGTTATTTGGAGCGCCCTGCCTAAGGTTTCAATATCTGATATCGTCTGTCATCTAACTCCGTTCTCAAGATTAAGGAAAGACAGACAGACGGACAAGTGGGAATTTATAAGTCTACAATTTTTTTCAAATTGCAATCCAATAAAGGACAAATATGCAGTGGTATATTTTACTTCCAACGATTCTAATTTCGAACGTTCCAGAGTGAGAGATGGGTAGTCCAGTCGAAACCGCTTCGAACTCGAAACTACTAGAAAACTATATTAAAAGTTTGGTTATTTTATCCTACTGTTGTTATGTTCACAAAGGGTCAAAGAGATCAAATTGGGAGGAGAATGGGGCATTCAGATTTCATGGAAATCTATATTTTCCTCGAAATCCCAGAGAATAAGTATAAAAAATTTGGTACAGACCAGGAAAAAGGTTTAAGAGTTAATAAGAGGAATGAAATCAGGAGAGCCAAAGTGTCCAGGTTTAACGATAGTCTATATTTTCCTGGAAAGCCCCGAGAGTTCACGAGAATAAGCAAAACTTTGGTGATGATGATCAAAACACTAACAACAGAGAGACAAATAGTTTAACTGTGACATCATATGATGTGATTTCCCAGATTAGATGGCTGAGCAGTTAAGGTGGCATCCAATCATTCTGGGAACCTGGGGTTGAAAAACACCAGGAATTTTTTGGGCGTAGTCTGTTCCACATTATCAGGTTGTGCCCATTGTGAACTTAGCCGTAACTAAAATTGGCTTACTAAAAATGATCCAAGACACACTTAGTACCAGGTCAGGAAAAAAAAAAAAAAGGCATTTTTCACTGTTAATTGAGAAGCACTATTTTTCATTATTTACCAGTTAAGCCAATCTAAATTGATAGTGTGCCTGAAGTAAGTAATGGCAATTTACACCACGGTGACTGTTAAATCATAATTTGCTGGACCATCAATTTATCCATATGCTATGTCTAGACTGTATGGTTCACATTACACACATTTGTCAAACACAGCATTCTCCTAGACTGTGGAATATTTAGATACTCATAAGTTACAAGCTGTCCAGCAACGTGAAGAGTCAATGGTGTAAATGTTTAAGAAAATGAATCTGAAGTACTTATCTTTGGTTTTGTTTATATTTTCCAAAATATTTATTTGGTTTTTCTACTGCAGAGGCATTCATTTTCTTTAATATTTAAAGTGCTCTGCATCCTCTTTCCACTCACCATTTTTCAAAAGCTCTTCTTTACAACAATGTTTCCAATTTGTTGCCAGATTGATTGTGCAAGTTTGGCGCACACATGTCACTGGTTGCTATATTGATGAAGTTCTTCAAACATTGTAAACCTATTGTCTGCTGCCATTCTTTAGTGAGAAAATTTTTGGTGGAAGTAGCAAAATACTGTATTTAAAGTACTTTTAGAACAAATTTTGAGTATCTCTATTTGCATATTGAGCTGTGCGCTAATATGGCTATTTATACGTATCAAACTAACGCAGATAAATCTGAATTTTTATAAAATGAACCCTTATTGTGTATTATCACAAAACAATTTGAAAAACAAATCTCAAGCATAAAATAAAAAAAAATAAATATGAGCTTACTTTTATTTGGCATTTTCCCCATTTATTGATATTGAACATTTTAAATGTTACAAAGGATAGGATGGACGGGAAAGCTCCAGCTTACACCAATTATTATTCTAGCTTTTTCTTCTCTGATAGAGCGTTAGCTTAGTAAAATGAACAAACAGGATTTTAAAATATATTGTGTTCATCTCTCTTTTCTCAGAACTGCAGCAACTTTTTACATCGGAATTACACAAAACAACAAAGCCCGTTTAGACAAGAAAATTTTTTGACAGGTTAAAACAATCAAATTTTAACAATTGCTAAGAGTTGTAACAAAAAACAATTACTTGATAAATTCTCCTTTTGTGTAAGTTTGGACCCTATTCTAGTAAAGAAAGATATTTGTAATCAAATCCGAGTTTTATTTGGCTTAAAAATTGTCTAAATTTCCTCGCTGTATATATATAAATGGTCTCGTGCAAACCTAAATTAAAACTTTTGATTAAATTTTTTTCCTACTCTGAATTTTTTGTTCTTGAATAAAGTAGTTTTGTTTTATCATTCTAATGTATATAAAAAAATTTATGAATTTTTTTTCTAATATTTTTTTTTTTTCGAAATCACAGTTGATCTAGTGAGCCAGTTCTCAACTATGGTGAAAAATTTGCATTGATTATGGTTTGACTAAAAATTTATGCTGATGGCATGCATTTTAGACGTTCATAAGCTGCCTTTTCCAGACTTTCTCTGTGCTTAGGATGTGCAATTTCAATGAGTGCATGGGCACGCTGACGAATATTCTTTCCAAACAGATAAGCTATACCATATTCGGTGACTGCATAATGAATGTGAGCTCTTGAAGTAACAACACCACCACCTATAAATACATTTAAGATTTCAGTTTTTGGTGAATTAAAACTATTATTTTTCACTTATTGATGTTTTTCAATTTACCTTGTTTCAAAAATGGCACAATTTTAGATTCACCCTTGTTTGTGGTCGAGGGCATAGCTAGAATGGCTTTACCTTTACCATCGAAAGCCATGGCAGCTCCTCTCAGAAAATCGACTTGACCTCCAACACCTAATATAAAACATTGAAATGTTTTATTAATAATTAATTCAGCACTTCAAACAACCTTTACAGCTCCAGTGGTATATGTTTACACCTTAGCAAAAGTTTTCAACCTCATCGAGGTCTTCATCAGGCTACTTTAACACATTTAGGTGTAAACAGATAACACTGGAGCTGTAAAGGTTGTTTGAAGTGCTGAATTGTAACTCCTCTACTGTTGGAAGATGTTTATTTCTTATTAATAATTAAATAACAGAATGATGCATTTTGAATAAGTAGTCATTACCTGAATAGATTCTAGTGCCGATAGAATCGGAAACCACTTGACCAGTAAGATCAATTTCGATGCAAGAATTAATAGCAGTTACTTTTGGATTTGATGCAATGATAACATTATCGTTAACATAATCTACTACTAACATAACTGTAATAAAATAATTACATTATATTATTATTTCAATGCAGAAACTTAAATTTAATACATATGCTCTTTACTAACCTATAAATGGATTATCATCCATAAAATCAAATAAGCGTCGACTACCAATCGTGAAGCTTCCTACAATTTTTCCCGGACAAATCTTCTTGTGATGATTGGTAATACAACCTAATTCTACTAAATCAACAACTCCATCACTAAACATTTCAGAATGAACACCTAAATCTTTATGGTTTCTCAAACTGGCAAGAACTGCATCCGGAATAGAACCAATACCTTTAAAAGAAAAATTAATACATTTTTAAATTCTTAAAAAAAGCAATAAATGAAATATTGATGTCTCCAGAAAATGATAAAATAATTTACAGCTAAATGATTCTCAGCTACAATTAATATTTAAGGAGTCAAACAGAATGTAATTAATTAATACTTTAAAATCTCAAATTTCATCTTTGAATTAACTTTTCAAAAAAAAAAAAAAATTATGAATTCTCTAAGAGACATCAATTTTAAATAAAATGAGATAATAGTAACAACTAATTATTGCACTACTCGTCAAACTCCATAATTTAAAGTTAAATGGGAACGAATATCTTACTGTATTCGATTTTATATCGATGTTCTCTTCCATTTGTTTAGAACCGTGTTTTTGTGTGCTAAGCTGATACCTTAAAAGGCCATGGGCCTTTTAAGGTATCAGCTTTTCTGGCCCTAGTCTCAAGGACTTATTCTCACTGCTCTGGAACTTCTGATATCTACAGAGAACTGAAACATGTCAAACATATAGCATCAGCACACGGGTACCACCAGTCCTTAATAGACAGGCTAACTGCCAACCAGCAATCTACAATAACTACCACCAACGCGTGGGCTAATGATGCGCAGCACAACTGGGTAGTTTTATCTTACGAACCGTCCCTTCAACACATTTTTAGTAAAATCGCTAAGGAGTTGAATGTGCGCTTAACATATAAGAGAAAACAGAATATTTTCCGATTTTTATCTAATGCTAAGGACAAGTCCGATGATAAGAAAGCGCCAGGGGTGCACCGCATCCCTTTGAATGACGAACATTTCAATCGTAGGATAACATACATTAGATCTACATACAGATCCCTTGAGGCTAGAATACGGGACCACAAATATGATGTGTCCAAGTGGAAGTATAGTACTGCTCTAGCCCAGTATGCTACCGAACCCAGGGTTTCCCCATGTTGGGATGAGGCTACTCTTTTCCATAGGGCCTTCAACCGACACGACTTACGCTCATTGGAGGCTATTGAGATTTATATAGAAACCACGAAGGGAAACTGTATTAACTCCAAGTATATTCTGATTCCACAATCGTGGAAGCATTATTTACATTGCCACAAAACACAACAATAATTGTATGTGTAATTATTTTTCATCTTTCTGCTTGTAAAAGAAAACAATTTCCACATTGTTTACATTGCACTAATTTTTACAAAGCTATAATAATAATTTATGTATAGCTTTATTTTAAAATAATTATTTTTATGTTGTAAACATAACGATTTTTATATCGTACAGTACATCGTTTAAATATTTAAAACACAGCTGTATTCGATGGTTAGAAGTTTTTAAATGACAGAACTGTTTTCTTTTTTTGTGTTTTTCATCCTGAGGAGGGCCTCTAAAAAACAGCCAAAAACGTGAGCATTAAAATTTTATTCATTCAGTGCTGGAATTAGCATTTAGGTGTTAATTGTTGTGTTTAGTATATAGTTCCAGTTTACTTGTGCTAGTTCTTTGTCTGACTTGATTGATATATATATGTAGTAATTTAAGCTGAATTTTCTTTATACTTATATAAAGAACAACTAAAAGAACAGTGGCAATTTATTTAAAAGAGAAGGAAGGAGAAAGAAATCTTGAAATCTTCACAAAAATAAAAACATATTTTTATGTTAAATGTCTTAAAATTATTTAACTGTACTGAAACTTAATTTTATAATTACCCATTTGTAAAGTTGCTCCATCTTCTACTAGATTGTCGGCAATAAGTTTTCCAATAGCAAGCTCAACTTCTCCTAATTTTTCAGATTTCAATTCTGGTAATTCCACTTCGCCTTCAACGAGAGCATCAAAATGTGACACATGAACGATTCCATCACCAAAAGTTCGAGGCATACGAGGATTCACTTGACCTAATAATCATAAAGCTTTCAGTACATATTTTTATAACAATATAAAGTTTGAATTTTTAGTATAAAAATAGTCACTATAGTGATCTAATTTCACTAAGTAAAAAATAATTGGAAATTTAAAACAGAAGTAACACAAGGAATATGTTAAACACTCATTAAAAAAATTGGAACATTTTTTTCTCTTAATGAGTGATTAAACTATTTCATTAATTGGATAAAAATTTATTTTTGTTTATGCTGAAGAATAGTCGTCTATTCTCTTACTAAAATATGAAAATAACATTTTAATATAGAGGGTGGCCCAAAACTCAATCAATCAAGGTATATTTTCAGCTTATTTTAATAGCTTAAGACCAGTCTTAGACATTTTAACACTAACTTTAAAAAATCCAGCCACAAGGTGCTTAAATTTTCTGGTAACATCTCTTATGCTATTTTATTAAAAAACTTTTTATATAAACCTGTAAATGCTAATAACAAGTAAAATCGTCATTAAGTCTTACCCTCCTCGAGATATGACAAACAACTCCCCTTTAATTCCCCATCTCTTCGTCCTTTAACAACCAAAATTTAATACTATCAATCTCCCTAATAAGCAAACTTCTCTGCAAAATTTCAGAAATTTTCGACAAAAAGAACAGGAGTTATTAAGCTTCAAACAGGGTGAACAAAATTGTGCCATCCATCCACACTAACATCCATATATACATTAAAAATCTCCCATATTTTTTTTGCATTTTTCAACATTTAAAGGTCCAGAGTCCAAAAACATAAACATCTTGGGGAGATCATTTTTTGATGGATCACAATACTTTCCCTCTGTTACATATAACAGCCAGAAAAGTAAAAAGTATATCTTGGTCAACTGACTTTTGGGCCACTATCTACAACATTTTATAATGTCATATTACTTAAATAAATACAACCCTGACAAAAACACCTCAGATAGCATGTAATTTTAATCAATCTCTAGCTTATCCTTCAATAATATCAAACAGAAAAATTTTGTACACTTGTAATTATTTTATATTAGTAAACTTTTAAGTGTACAAAAATTTTCTGTTGAATATTATAGAAGGATAAGCTAGAAATGGGTTAAAATAACATGTTGTCAAAGGCTATTTTTTTTTGTGGGGTTGTATATTGTTTGATGTTGATTTGGACAATATTCAAATTTATTTATGCCATACAATAAATTTTTTACAAAGTAGTAATTTTTAAATACAAAGCCTTATACTTAATGAACACATCAAACATCTATGGCTGAAGGTGTTTGATGTGTTCATTAAGTGTTTAAAAAGGCTGAGTTTGATATTTGGTTAGTATTCAAGCCTTATAGTTAACAAAATTAACAATTAAAATTTCTAATTTAGTAAAAGGAATATAAGCAATTAAGTTATTTTAAGTATCTGATCTTTAAATAATAATAATATTTGGCAGTTAAAATTTTCTGGCTCACTTTCAAGATATATTTAGCTATAAAAATTCCTTCTGGACATATATAAGTATGTTTATGATAAAATATCCTTTGAAGCATATATGCAATAATATAAACCATTTTGAAGTATATAAAATAATGAAATATCAACTTTGAACAGAAAGTTCCATTATTAATTTGGATAAAATTAAAAATTTATTTGAACTTTGAATTTATTCTATTATCAATTTGCTCAAATTTTATTATTTCTCATTTACTAAATTCTTTACAATTGTTTCAATACAGAATAGTTTAGTAATAGTAAACTTTAATTTTTTGAATATTTTTAAATGAACTTTTTGTTGCATAAAAATGTTTAAACACAGATAAAACACCTAAACCAGCATATATAACCTCAAATTAGCACACTTATGAACATTTTTATGTTTATAACAGACATCTTCAGATATATATAATGCAGAACTAAACAGAAAAATTAAAATCAAATATGCTTTTATGAACAAATTACAAATTCCAGGAATTTGTAATTTGTTGTGACAAAAACAATTAATTAATGTATTATTACTATATAATGGTTTAATTAATAGTATATCATATGATTAAAAGTAACTATATATTTTAAAATTCAATATGTATTGATCAGTTAAAATCAAACTAATTCAAAAATGAACAGGATATATGCAAGGTCATTTACTGCCTGAGAAAATCAGACTTTTTCATCAGTTGGGCTTTGAATCAAATAATTAATTAGATAATTTATTTTATCTTAAAGATATTATTTATTAATTTCAACTTTATAATTGTAATATTTACATTTATAAAAATGCAATATTTATATAAAATCATTATTATTTGTATAAGTTCAAGCCAACATCTAGTTTTCAATCTTTTATTTAATCATGAAACAGAAGCATAATTATCACAAAAATTTTAATGACCACAATTCTATATAGGAACTGTCTTCAGTATTATTAAACTCAATTACAAATTACAGAAATGCTTTTATGATAGCAACCAAGCCTAATCTACAATGATTACCAAATCTGAAAACCATATTTTACTGGACTGTCTCTTGGTTAGACATTAATTTAGATAATAAATAATTTGGATAAAAGAGAGGCATTCAGACTGCCATCTGGTATTAACATTAAAACTTTGTTAATTTTTAGAGATATATTCAATAGTTTAGACATCTGTAAGAAAGATTTGACCCAGGGGAGCTCAAGCCTGAATCTTCTACATGCTGTGATGCATTACCAGTTATGCTAGCAAGATCTCTATCAAATCCTCACTTTCAGACTTATTAATTTAGACAATATAACCATACAGGTTAATTACTGTGCAAACAGAAGATGACTTGTTCCTGCCTTAATCCAATTTATTAAATATCTGAAATAAAGAGTAGCAAAAAGACAGTCCAATAAAATCTGACTTTGATGTATTTTAATAAAACTTCATTATAATTGTTATACAGTCGACTCCCCTATAACACTGCTGATAATTCCATTTTATATGAATTCCATGTTGTACGAGTCACTTAGATTTTACAAATACGTGAGCCGTTCACAGTACGACACACGTATTTGTAAAATCTAAGTGACTCGTACAACATGGAATTCATATAAAACGGAATTATCAGCAGTGTTATAGGGGGGGTCAACTGTACAGTTATTTATACTAAGATGATATTCTTCTTATAACGTAATGTTATGATAAAAATTGCATTTAAAACCTGTCAAATTTAAATAAGAAACATTTGTGGTAATTACAATTATCTTATCATATGTAAGAATAATTAATGATTACTCTAAAACTAGCTGTTACAATCATAACAGAAACAGCAAAATATATTCAATGTGATAATAAACTAGCGAGTAAACCCAATGTCAAAATGAATTTGTTGTAGCAAAGTATAACACACCCTACTCTCAATTTACCCACAGGATTAACACTATATAAATCGAGACTAACACATTGAAAATGGAGAGAGACATAAATGAATTAAAAGAAAAGTTAAGATGTTGACAAGTCTTATTTGAATAAAATCCATTAACAAAGACTGTGTTTTATATTTATTTAATACTTTAAAAATTTATTGATATAAAGTTTAATGCACACAGTATGAAGTTGTAATATATCAATAGTACAAAATGGAGAATACCATCTCTTTAAAAAACAGTGAATTAAAAGTAATGACAATGCAAGTACAATGTCATTATAGTTAGTGTAGGCCTAAGCATTAATTTTATCAATAAAGATACTTAATTTTAAAACAAAATATTGTAAAGATTATTTTAAAATATTATGTTAAACTGCAATTAGAGTATTGCATAAATCAAATGTTAGATGTATATAAAATTTTTTGTTTAAACTATTTTGTTACAAATTTTATCTCTAATATAAATGCAGCTGTAAGTCAAAAGTTTCTGTTGCTCTTTATTATAATAATAAATTCAAAATAGTATAAATATACAAATGTAAGTTTTATATTGTAAAACTCATTTTCAAAATAATTCTTTTACAGATTATTTATACTCTGAAGTCATTTAATATGACTTCATCAAATAGATCAAAATATACTTATTAAAACTTGGGAAATAAAAAGAAAAGTTCAAATTTTGTAAAAATATTGTTAGTAATTATAAATATGTAACAATCACAACTGACTGACATAATTTGCTGTAAATGATTAATGGTCATTAAGCGTAGTTAATACGGATGCAACAATTTATCTAATACAATTTCTGTAGTGTATCAGTTTATTTTTAATCAAATGAATATAATTTAGACTAATGAAATTGATTAGTAATTAGCAATTGTAATAGTATCATTATCACAATAAATTTATTCAGTTTTTCAAATCAACGATTAATAAATTACTTAAGAAACTGAATGTGTCTAATAATTTTTTTAAAAACACACATTTCAGCAATTTATTACTTTAATTAATTAATTAATTCAGGACCACTTTAAAAATAATTTGGGTACAATTCAAGGAATTATGCTTTACTTTTTATGAAACCTATCTGATGACCTGACAGATTCTCACTGGACATGTGCTGTTTATCTGAAGTTGATTTATATCATTATTATTATTAATTAACTAAAATAATGTTCTGTATACATAGCTGTATTTAGTTTGCTTAATAAATTACATCCGTTACACAACATTTTGCATATTGTATAGAAATATGTAAATTTCGGATAATTCAAAGTCGCGATTATTTTGTCCCTTCAATTTCAAACTAACAAGGATTTCTTGTAATATTAATTTTCCCATCTCCATCAATCCTTTATTACACCAGTCATTGAAAAACATGATCCTGTTCAACATGTTCTCAGACTGAAGTTTTAAAATGTTAAATGTCAATTTAGTAGCTCAGAGAAATGAATGCAAAATAATCTTGAATGAGTTAAAAAATTTAACACTGCCCACACATGCTGAAAAATTGAGCCATCATCTGCAGCCCTTTGCCATATTGCTGGAAGTATATTAACCCATAAACAAATGACAGAATTATAAAATTATATAATTTCTAGCATTCTGGTTTTCTGTAACATTGAGATGTGTACATATATTCTTATACATAGCTGTATGACAGCCTCCTAGCATCTGGGAATGTGGAGGAGAAGAATACAGAAAGCATAAAGTTATGCCAAACTTTGCCAAAGTGCTCAAAGCTCTAATGAAAGTTAAATATTTCTTTTATGTGAATAGCACAAATTGAAGTATAAAATTTGCAGAAAAAAATGTCAATTGAAACAATGCATTGAGGTTTTACTGTTTATAGACCTTAGATTTGTGTATTTCATGAATTGGATAGTTTTGTTTTCAAGCCTATATAACTCGTTAACTGTTCTATCTAAAAATTGTTATTATCTTGAGAAAATTAATTTACTTAGATAATTATAAAACAAACTTGGCCAACCCAAAATAGCAAACATTTATTTCATTCATTATATATATGATTTGTTTTTCTTCATGATCACTGCATTTTTTAAATTAACTTTGGATATTCATAGTTGCATATCTTAATTGAATTTTCAAATAGTCAGATAGCCAAGTAGTTAAGGTGGTGTCTTCTGCTCTGAGGGTCCTGGGATTAAATCTGGATGGGTCAAGAAACTCCAGGATTTTTACAGGGGGTCATCAGAATATGTTGGGTCCCATCTCTCACCAACTGGCTGTTCCATTGTGGGCCTGGCCAAACCCATAAGGGATTTGCTGAAAAAGATCCTCTTAGTGCCGAAAGGGCAAGAAGAGTTTTAAAAAATAAATTGATTTTTTAGATTTTCACCTGTTAATGAGGTTCAAGCATCATCTGGTGGACTACAAAAAATAATATAGCAGTCTGCTGGTTGGCCAAGCTTGTTCTAAAATGATTAGTGAATAAAACTAATAACTTACCAATTATATATTTTGCATGCTGAACAGCTGCCCTTGCAGTATCAACACTCGTACCAAAACTGCAATAACCATGCTTATCAGGTGGTGTTACCTGAAGCATTGCTACATCGCAAGGAACAATGCCACGATGGAAAAGAAGCGGAATTTCACTTAAAAATATTGGTACAAAATCAGCACGACCAGAATTTATTGGTTCACGGCAATTCCCACCAACAAAGAAAGAGTTACTACGGAATATACCTGTAAGAAATAATTTTTTATAATTTTTTTGAACGAACTTAAATTTGTTGTTTTATCATTATTACTATTTAAAGGCTTAAAATTTACCACTTTAAGTTATTAATTTACCTTAAGAAAATAATAACTGTAAATGCAGTAAATGGAGAGTCAAAAGTTATACAAAAACAGCACATCAACTAATATGAGAAATAATATAAAATATGGATGTCTTAAATGTTTGACAAATTGCATTAAATTTTGGGCTTTATTTTGTGGCTTTGAAAATAACTATATGAAATTGTATAGAATTTTTTTTTATCTTCTATTTTCTATAGAGTCATTTTGAAGTGAAAAAGCCATCTTTGATTGCTTGTTTTTTTAATATGCTGTAATACATAAGACATTAAAGTTTTTTTGTTTTGAATATTTTGGGAGTAATGCAAAATGTTTTGTGTTTTGTTATTCTAAATGATATCAAAAAAATCATATAAAATTTGAATCGAGAAATCAACTGTAGAGTGCTGATGGACTAAATTATTTTGAAAATGTTTCTAGGGATAAATGTTTTGGTAATCTTAACTTGGTGGTTAATTTCTCAATATTTAAATTTGTATAACTTTCAAATAATTTGTTACATTATACTGTAATTATAACTGATGTTTTTAGGTAATTCAATGAACCTAAATTATAAACATTTCATAAATAATTTAATAATAAAAGATAAACAGTTTATAAATTACAAATATGTTAATACCTTGAAATTCTGGGCGAGTATATTCTGCTGCTCCTTCAGTATGAATGTGACAAACAGTTACATCTTTCAAATTTGCTTTCTTGCCATGCTCTGCCATAGCAGGCACCAATATACGTGGTGTTGCGGCAGCTCCATGTACAAAAACTGTGTCTCCTAAAAAGAGTTTTAAAAATCAGTTAAATTCACCTTATTATTGGAAAAATAGCTTTATAACTAATATAATAAATATATATTAAGACATTTAAGACCAAGTTAAGACAAACATCTTAAGTTAACCAAATTTAGTGTCAAATTCTTTCTTCAATGTTTTTACAAGCAAATTTGTCCAACAAAATATTTTATTAGATTCAAATTCACAGTTAAAGTTAATATATTTGTAAATATTTGGCTTCAAGAGAAAACATTACAACAGAAAAATTAACATATAGAAAAATCTAGTAAAGAAAATTTTGAAACATTGAGAAAGTTATAGATTTATCAAAGGAATATTAAAGAAAGAATTAATTTAATAAAAGTAATAGTAAAATTTTGTGTAGAAATAATACATAAATAATTATGTAAATAGTTTTAAAATATATATATATATATAAACAGCAGTAGCTTGTATTTCAAATGGCTTACTTCAAACATTCTAGAGTTCAAACACTAAATTTAAGAGAAATTTGATTCAAAATTTGAACAATGCTTCTATGTTCAAACTGCACAGCAGTGAAAAAATGCATTTTCTGCATAAATGCCATCTGTTGTGTGTCCAAGTCACCTATCACTCTTAATTTTAAGCATAAAAATGGTACACGTGTAGTAGATCAAGCAGACATGTTTAAAATGTTGAAGTTCACAGCATGTACTATTCTTAAGTACAAGAAAGCAAATATGCTTGTAGAGAATCTGGACTGCATTTGCGAATTCCCTCCCATCGGTTCATCGTACCGAACTAAAACAGTCAAATATTTTAACAAAAACCAAACTTTAATCAGACAGATAATATACAGTAGAAACTCAATCCTGTGTATTTAATGAGATCCTTCTTATCCTTCCTTGCCCACTTTAGAACTCCACTTCTCCACTAACTATTGGCCTCCCACCTCTACTCTGACTCTCCTTCCTCACTCTCCAGGTCTCTCCTTTTTCTCCCCTTTTTTTTATGACTGTCTACTGTTGTTTATTACTTTCATGATTTCTTGTAAAGAGATTGAATATGGACTGACAAGTCTGCAGTCGAGGGGAGAAAGAGTAGATTCAATATCACTACATGGCTAAAGGTTTGAAAACAATTGCAAATGCAATTGGTTGGTAATATAATCTTAGAGAGGATTATTTTTGAGAAAGCCAAGCAGCTGCATAGTAGTATGTAATTTTCATTTTATTATATACTATTTACACATTTTCTTTATTGTTTTCATGCTTTAATTCGTCAGTCATTTCGAACATTTAATTATGTTATTTTTACCTTATATGTACTTGCTGTGTAACTTTATCAAAATGGGTACTATTTAGGATCTGGGAGTGGATTAATTCATTTTCCATTACTTCTAATGGGAAAAATTGATTAAGACTTAAAACAATTCAGAGTTTGAATGGATTTCTGAAATGAATTAAATTCAAAATATGAGGCAACACTATGTATCATTATCAGTACCAGCTTAACATCAGTAATTTATCCCTAGAAATTATGCTCTACAGGAATATATACCATATGTATACAGGTATATATATAATGTATTATAAGTAACAAGCTATCACATTAGGAAATAAAATGCTTATAACATTATTAATTGTTTGGCAATCAGAAAGCAAACATTCTACCACTTGTATTGGAAATTTTAACCATAGAATTTTCCCATGCATTGTTTCATTTAAAATGTCATATTAAACATTAATTTTCCCTGATATATATATGAGGTTTGAATATTAAATCTCAAAAGACATTCTACTGGGAAAACAAACCTTGCAGATATTCTACAGGGTATTGGTGTATAAAGTGTGTTTGTTTAAGCCCGAGACTCTGAAATGAACATTTTTTATCTGTAACTAAGCATGATGTAACTAAGCAGTTACTTATTGTGATATCACCACAATGCTGAGCTGAAATTTTAATCATATTTTAATTTAAAAATAAGCTTTCCATATCTGGTTGCAATTCTCAAGAAACTTCTGAATTGAAATCACAACTTCCAGTCCAGAATAGAAGTTTGTATACAGTTAGAGTCTCTGGTTCAAACTCACTGTATCTGGTCTTGATTTTCATCTAACTGCATTTTCAAGATTAATGAAGGACAGATGGACAGACAACAGGGGATTGAAAAGATATTCAATTTGAAAATTGCAACAAAATAATATGAATATATGTAACTATTAATTTTGAATAACCAGTTACAAGTTTCCTTTCAACTAATATTTAATTAATGGAAATGATAAAAACTTCAGAATCAATTTAGAATATTTTCAAAATTCTGATATTCTTCTTCACAGTTATGATAATTTTTTCTGTTACCAGGTTTTCCTCAAAGATCGGCAAGAATATTTGAAGATGCTTGACAATATATTTAATTTAAATGTGCAATAAAGCAATTATTCCTGTATACAGGTATAATTTTTTTTAACTATTCCATATTTTAAAAGCTATTAAACTTAATCACCTGTTTAAAAATCTTTGCCTGTTGTATTATTATTATTCAAAATCTTTTCCTTGTAGAAAGTTATGAAATAATTTACTTCTTTCCTTGTTCAATTTTTTCATTTATCAAAAGATGTAAATTCTATAATTTATCATAAAAAATCACTGTTGTATAATGAAAGCTATTAACATACAGTAAAGTCCTGATAAAGTAAGGTTCTTCATTATCTAAAGTGGAAGAGAACTTTTCAAAAAAGATGAGACTGTAGTATATTATCACTCATTTTACAAATCTTAATCAAGTATAGTACTTAAAAGGGGCTCCAAAAGTTTAAGAACAATTTACTCTGGTGACTTCTCACAATGCAACTTTAAAAAGTTTAATTGTAATCAGAGATTTACATTTGCTTTAATAAATTTGGTTCTAATTAAAAGTATTTTATTGCATAATTTAAAAATTTTAAGTAAAATAATATAGAATTCATCATGCACTTTAATGCAAAAATATAATTTATCAAACATTCTGTGTTGTCTGCTATTTTAATTATCCAAGGCAATCCTCTATATTACTTTGAATAATCTACTACATTTTTAATATATTTTATCTATATATATAAAAATGAATGTATGTCTGTCTGTGTGTGTGTCCTTCATGCATTACCACACCGTTTATCCGATTGCCGTGAAACTTTGGGAAGTTGTTTAATATACTCCAGCGAAGGTTTGTGGCATAGTACGATTGCCATGAAACTTTGGAAAGTTTTTTAATTTTTTAATACACTCCCGCGAAGTACACTTATCCTATGATAGATGGCACGCGTTTACACGAGCATTCGCGCACAGTGTGTTCGATCGATTTCAAATTGTGAAGACCATTTCCCCCTTTCAAAAAATATCTCTATATATGCATTTGTGAACTGTTATTTACGATATTTATAATAATTTTTGTTTAATCACTTTATTTCAACTTTTTTTTGCTAATTATGTATTCGCTCGAACTTTGTTAAAACCTTAACT
Organism: Centruroides sculpturatus; assembly: GCF_000671375.1. Taxonomy (NCBI): domain Eukaryota; kingdom Metazoa; phylum Arthropoda; class Arachnida; order Scorpiones; family Buthidae; genus Centruroides; species Centruroides sculpturatus. The sequence continues at coordinate 40,317 of NW_019385309.1, read as the reverse complement.
GTACCCCGAACAACAACCGAAGTTGTAGGAAGAAATTCGCGTATTTTACCGATCTAGGTATCCCCCCTTTTCCAAATTTTAATATCGACTCAAAATAATTTAAAAAGACAAATTACAATAAAACGGTTTATTGTCCGACTATCAGAAATTTCACAACGTGCCAAGGAAGAGAGGAAGGAGCAGTTAAATAATTAAAATTATAAAGGATTAAAATATATATATGGGGAATATCGCGCTTCTGACAATCGCTGCGAGTGTGTGGGCTAAATTTGGAGAATCCGTGCTTCTCGCGTGGACGACAACTGTACGTGGCTGGCTCATGCGTCGGAAAACCTTCCGATTTATTCGTGTACGCACCAGACGGAGAAACAAAAAATATCGTGTATCCACGAGCACTCCAATAAATAAATAGAATTGAAACAACACTTTGAAATGTTTTCCCGATGAAAACGAATAATAATAATAAGTTTCAATAAAAATGATAAAATGAAAATTTAATTTTATCATTACGAGTTTGCTTGAATTTCGTTTCTTCTGAGATCGCAGCAATGCGCGACGGGTAAGCTAGTTACATATAGAATGATGTATGTATTCACATTAACATTTATCCAAACACAAAAGAGCTCTTTCCACCATTACATGAGTATATGCATATGGTAAATTATTTTACTGTAAACATTGTAATGTAAAAGAAATTTATTCAAAACTGGGATGTGTAAATTATATGGCAATACAAATTTTTCCTTCTCTCCCTAGCGCTATACAGTGGCATCCAAATTCCTTTATTTTTAGGATTTGATTATCCAAGATAAACTTCAGTCAAGAATTGTCCAAAATAGAGATAAACAAAAAATAATAAAGTGAAAAATGTAAGTGCTTTTGTCTTTTCACTGGAGACTACTTTTGGGAAATATTCAAGGAATGCAATTCCATTTCATACATTTGTACTTTTCAAATGCTGTCCAAAGGAATTGTCATTGAAGAGAGAGAATTTTGATTGCATTTTTGGAATTTATGTTTCTTAATTTTTTTTCTGTAATGGTATAGTCAAGCATGTGATGATACCATTATAGAAGACAAAATAAATAAATAATGCAGTTTATATTTATTTATTTTTAATAAAAAATATAAAAACATTAATACAGATGATAATAATTTACTTTTTATTACAAACTTTAATATGCAAATGTAAGATATAGCTAATGAATTCCAGAAAATATTTTCTACAAAATGTTAATTTATTAAATTCTAAAGCACACAAGTAAATCCTGAATATACATAAATTAATAAAAATTCATAAATTTCTAACTCTTCAGCATGCCTATTAATTAAATTTTATATTATATTACATTTAAAATAAATCATCAAAAAAAATAGATGATCATAATTACTATGCAATTTTAATAATTTTAATAATAAATTATGATTTATTGCAATTTTTTTTCTTGTAAAATTAGATTGTGATGTTAATTGTGTCATTCAATATTCCCTAAACAATGATATATCAGATTATTTCTGCTAAAAAAACATTATTCAGTATTTAGACAAGATATTCCAGAAAAATAAATTACATGTAAAATATCAATTTCAGCATTAAAAATGTGAATCCAAATGTGTTAAGTACACAATATTATGGCTTAAATTTCTAAATATCAAATTAAAATTGAACTAAAAATAGTTGAACACAAAAAATATTTTTCTTACTTTAAAAACTGTAATTACAGATTATGCTTTTTGCTACAAGAAAAACTTTCCCATTATCAGTTTACTTCCGTCACTGCCAAAACATCAAAAAATGCAAGTCAGCTCTTTCAACTCTTGGTTTAAAAATCCAAAACAATCACTTGGTTGAACACATTTAAAGAAGTTCTATATTAGTTACTAGATAAATGTTTTCAAGAGTTCTCTCATCTTCAGATCAAACATTCATTTGATTCAAAATTCTCAAAACTATTTAACTGTTATCTAATGTGGCTTCTTTAATTAAGAGACTGTTTTAAACTTTTATTTCCTTACAATTTTAGGAACTAAATTTCCTATCTATATATATTAACAATCAATTTAAAAATAAAATAATCTAAAAAAAGCAGAAGTAAACAATTCATAATTTGTTAGTTAATAAAATGAAAAATCAGTTGTACATTTGTACAAAATTTTATTGACTTATACATATTATACTGATATCAAGCCCAGTTATGATAATTTTTTCTGTTACCAGGTTTTCATGATAATAAATGCTAACTTAATTAGTAGCTAATAAAAACAATTCACTAATTATTTCTAATAAGATAAATTTATCAAGATATAGTAAATTTAATTAAAAATTTAGTTCCATATTTTAACTAAACAAATAATAAATTTTTCAGATAAAATAAATTTCTTGAATAATATTGTACTATTTATGATATACACAATTTATTAAATTATCAGCATTTCAAAATCTGATTTTGAATTAAAAAACGAAAGACCTAATTTTAGTAGTAACTTTCATCAAGTTGAATAATCAGTTTTAAAAAAATATTTATAAAAAAAATACAACTTCTTTGACTTAAATACAGTATAACACTGTTGATAATTCCATGTTATATGAATTCCATGTTATATTGAGTCACTTAGATTTTACAAATATGTGTGCCAGGCTCTGAACAGATCACGTATTTGTAAAATCTAAGTGACTTGTACAACATGGAATTCTTATAATATGGAATTATCAACAGTGTTATAGGGGGTCTACTCTAAATAAAAATGTTTAATATTTTACATTCTCCTTTTTCTTTATGCTAATATCTCTTCAAATCATGGCATTTGTCAACTTAAGATATTATAAGATCTTATTAAAGTACTTCTCATATCTCTACACTATAACATTTGAAAATCCCTAAACCTCCATCAAATAATGGACAAATAAAAAATCCCAAGATCCTAAGCTGTAGTCAGATAGTGTGAAGCTGTAAGATCTAACTTCAACAGTTTTTGTCTAAATTTGGCCCCAAATAAGGTTATTTAATGGAAGATAAAATGATATTCAACACAAATATGCTACATTACTATTACAGTTTATTCCTTGGCTATAAAATTATTATTTAGCAAGAAATGAATAATTTAAGGTTCTCATTATAGCGTGAGATGATTTCTTCTGAATTAAACAAATTTTAAAAATGTTTGTTTCAATTTTAAGTTGAAAATTAAGAATTTTTCTGCAGTTCTTCAAGAATTTTATCATAATTTTTAATGAGGAGGAACTGGAGAATGGATGAATGAATTATATTAATTAACATTTAACATTTGCTAAGAGAATGCTTTGGATTCATAAAATTCTATCATTTACAGCATAGGCACATACTAACATATAATTTACATATAGTATAATTGTTTAAATTGTTAAATATTGAATAAGATGAGTGTGTTTATTTTTTTATTATAAACAATCTCATTTCATAACAAAAAATTTTTTCTTCATAGTTTAACCATTATTCTAATTAATGTGTCCTATTATAATACATGTTGTAAATTTACTGTGGAAACCTTAAGGAATGCAAGGGTAACCATGCATAAAAATAGGTCTTACTACAATGATGTCACATGTGTAGCTTTACTGCCAGACATCTTGTAGACTAAATAAAAGACACATTTAAAAACTGATCTCTTACCAAGTTAATTGTTTTAGACACTCTGGAATGATTAATGAGTGGTTAAATCAATTTAAAAATGTAACTATTTTAGATAAAAGTTACAATTTTAAAAAATTTAATATAATTCTGTATTTTTATTGAATTAAAAAAGATTATAACAATGCTTATATTTATTTAATTTTTCAGAGAAACTTATTCAAAACAATTATAAAAACTTTATTCATTCTATAAATCATTGGTATAATAATGTTACATTAAGGAAATATATATTTTATATGAAAAAATTAATTTTCTCCATTCATTTTAAAGAATTCTATTTTCAATCAATTTATTTTGTATAGAATTTCTACAACCAGTAATGTAAGAATATACTTCCTCTTGTGAAATATATACAGGATAATTATATCATACCTGATTTTTAATGTATTTTTTAAATTTTAAATCAATCTGCTATTTTTAAACCTTAAATACTATTTATTTAGGTAATTTATATATGTCTGCAACTCTGATTCATTGATTAATCAAATATTATAACTAATCAATGAATTTATATTGAACATTGCAGACAAATAAAAAAAAAAAATTTAAACAATGAGTCAATAGAATCATTTATTATATTTTAAACTAAATTTAATTACATTAAATAGGATAACTTTATTGATTCGTATACAGGCTTAATTCATTGTAAATGCTTAACAAAGTGTATTTTTTTTTTTATTTTTGCAAACTGTAAACAATAACTTGCAAAATTATAAAAGAATCAAAATAAGAGATTCTGTATTATTAAGTAATTGTTACAAATTTAATATTGATTCAAGAAAACTGTATTAAAAAAAGTTCAAATAAGAATGGCAAATCAATTATTTCTTTTTGCTTATTTTGTGCATAAAAGAAAACAAGCATTAACACTAAAATCCTATTTTGTTACAGAAAATTAACAATTTTCTGTAACAAAATAGGATTTTAACAAATTTATTATTTTCTACATTAATTTTGATGTGTGGGCTTTTTTGCATATATATCCCATTTTCAGAAACAAAAATCTATTTTAGCAATCATTATTATATTATTCACTTTGAATTTTTTGAGAAAGATGACAAGTGCAAGTGTACTAAAAAATATTAAGGAATACTAAATCTTTTGCTCAAAACTTTTGATAGCTTTAAACATTAAAGGAATCATTAACCTTGACAACTCAGGAATAAATAAATAAATAAATAAAAAGAAAAATGTTTATATAAAATATCTACACATTGTTAGAGAGAAAAGAATAAATCAACAGAAAATGGCATTAAAGGGCTTTTTATTCCTTTGCTTGTGCTTTTGATATTCACATAACCATCGTCATCAGGCAACAACTCAAATCAAATACTTTTTCAGAACAAAACTTTTGAATTGCAACATTGGAACAATGTTAATTGTATAAATACAAAATTTTTGAACATAGAATTTTAAAAACATGTTTAAAAATCACTTATGTTGTTGAAAAATTAAATAAATTGATTGAAAATAGAATTCTTTAAAATGAATAGAGAAAATATAATTATATTAGGAAATGAAAATGGAGAAATATAATTTTATTAGGAATGTATACTTTCATTTTAATTTAGACCATCTTCAGAATAAAACAAATTATTATTTACAATTTACATTATTAAATATTTAAAAAAAGCATTCCATTTCAAACATAAAAAAATAATTTAAAATTCATAAATACAATAAACTTATGTACTTTGAACCAGTTGATTCCTTACATAGAAAACGCTAAATTTTCTTTAGTTATTTGAGTGATTTTTCACAATTTATAAATTAATTTTCGAATTCTATTTAATTTCCAACTTAATGTTTACAATTTCTATAAGAAATAAACCAGCAAAGAGTTGCTCAACTTTCCCGGCAAAATTTAAAATTTTACTGGCGCCATCTGTTATCATGTTTTATCTAAAAACCTTCTTATAATTTTAACTATTGCAAAATGCTTAATTTAGACAGGTTCAAACGACGTTTAAACCTATCTTAAACTAAGAAAAACACTATTAAAAATAGGTTACTAGATATAATTATCCGGTGCATATTCTACAAGCGGAAGTACGCCCGCACCCAAAATCTATATTTATGTGAATGTAAGGATCCATTGCACAATATAGAGATAACACAGATGCGATTATCGGAGTTAAAAATCTATAATTACGGTTGCTAACCTGATTTTATAAGACTAACAGCTTCTTCGGCCGACGTCCATTTGGGTTGTCTATTCAGAGGTTGAAACGGTTCTTTGGAGTAGGTGTAATAAGTTTTTGCTACGTTTAAACGCGTTACGCATCTGTTTTCCTGAAGACACTTGCATAAAAGTCGAGAAACCGAAGAAAATGATCTAACAACCATTTCGTTTGAGTTTCCGTAGTAAACGCAGTCAGTCGACGGCCCAAAATACTCCTAGTGACGTCAGCAATCGGAGATTTGGCAGTATCGTCTGGCAGAATAAAACTTATCAATTTTTTATTTCGTGCAAACTGTTAATTTTTGTATTTGTTATTTTTAAATAAATTTAATTTTTTTTAATTTTAATAATAACGGCTCTAAATTCCGACATTAATTTTATTGTTATCCACTGTGTATATATCTTTAATTAAAACTTTTTTATATACTCTTTATGCTCTATGGACACTAGAGGGCCTCCTTTTAGCAAATCCATTATGGGTTGGGCCCAAAGGTCCTAGAATATATTCTAGGACCTTGGGTTCGGTAAAGGGCGGGGTATGACAGATCCGAAAGATTTCTGGAGTTTTTGACTCGTTCGAGTACGATCACAGATCTCCATTAGTGACGGCCGAATGCCCGTGGCAACCTACCGCTCTGGGGACCCGGGATCGAATCCAAACGGGTCGAAAAATCCCCAGGAATTTTTCGGGGGTGGTCTGTCCGGATAAGTCGGGCTCCGTCTCTCACCTTGTAGGCCTGGCCGAATTCATGACGGGCTTGCTAAAAATGACCCTCTTAATGCTCACAGAACGGGAAAGAGTTTAAAAAAGCCAGTGTTCATAAATCTGCCGCTCATTCTGAACCAGACGCTGCTTGTTAGTTTTTCTGACTAGCGGCGCTCTTCCAAAAAGCACTCTTTGTTTCATTTGTCTGCAGAGACCTTTTTTTTTTCATTTTTTGCTCTTTCCTCCCTGAAAGCACTAAGAAGGGGGCCTTTTTTCCATACTCATCATGGATTCGACCGAGTCTACAATGAGACAACTTAGTTGCCACAAACCCAGAACTTTTCATGAGCGATCTGTCCCGGATATTTAGGATCCGTCTCTTTAATTAAATATATTGTTTTATTTGCTCCCGTTGTAGGCCTGAAAAACAGGCCGTCTTAGTGCCCACCTGACAGAGTCAAACATGAACAAAATCTATAGTCTATAGACAAGAATCCAAATGTTTATATTATTATTTTTAATAATATTTGAGAATAATTTGTCTTCACAAAATAGAAATTTTGAATATAAAATAGACTCCAAATTAGAGATATTATATTATACTGTTTATGCGTTACAGTATTTTTATGAGAAGCGACATCTACCGGAAAAAGTTATATTTTGGAAGTTGTAGTGCCATTTATTATGTTTACTGTTTTTAGTGTTAAAACTTTTTGGTACAAATAAAGAATGAGACCTTTAACCGAAGAAGAGACACGTATATTTTTTGAAAAATTGTCTAAATAGTAAGTATAATAATAAATATTTAAGTAATCAGAGAAAAATATAACACGTTACTAACCACGTGGTAAGTACTGTTAAAAACGTACTTACCACGTGGTTACAATATACTTTTAAATATCAACAATAAAAAATTTGAATCTCTGTTCAATTCTTAAAGAAAGATTTGGTAGAAGTTAGGAATTTACTTTCAGGTCATTTATACGTTTGTATGTGTATGAAATACTTAAGAGTAACTTCTACTAAAAAGAAGCTGAGAAAAGCTGTCACTCAGTTAAATAGGCCATACATTCTTCTATACTTTTATTTCTGACTGTGTTGATGATTGTACAGAAGGCAGCTAGATGGCGGAAAAGGAAGCTAAGATGTCTTCATGCTTTGGACTTAAATCTAGTATACCTAGTTGGAATTCTCAAAGTAGTATGTCAGACCTCATCCTTCTCCATTTGTGCATGAGTTTGAATACTTTCATGAATTGTATAGCATGGCATTCAGAAATTGACTGAAATTATAGAAAGAGTACATAAATATATGCAAAATTAGTGGTCTGTCTGCCTAGAATGTGGATTATTGGTAACACTGAAATACCATGTTATTTATCAGCTAATGCAGTTTGTATTAGCTTATGACATACCTACATAATGTGGATTTTAAAAAAAGAATGGGAAATTAATTTGATGCTTTTAATTATATTACATCAGGAATCAATTGTTTAGCCATAAAGTGAAACATTGAATAAAGCACAATTTTTTTTTTTTTTTTTTAAATTATACAAGTTCATTAAAAATTACTGCTGTTGGAACATCATTGTTTTCACTGTTGACATGACTCAGGAAAAGACTTTTTGGGAGAAAGCTGATGTCACAGCTTCAGACAATAATGTTCATTCAGTGGGGAACATAAACAATCTCAGATAAAAATTAATCTGAAAAATTGTTCTATTTATATATTTTCCACACATGCATCAATGCACCAACATTTTTATCATTTATTGTCATTGCAAAGTTAACTCAAGACTGATTTTTAAACTTTCATCACAAACATAGATGCTTTCTTTTTGAAAAGTTAATTATTTGGCTCCTCAAGACATTTTGGGAGAAGTAAAAATATTATATATTAGTAAGAATATTATTTATATTTAAATAATATAAAATAAGAAAGTATGATTACTTAGTTTTACCAAGATTAATATAAAAGCAGTAATAATGGACTCAAGGATTGGTAATGATCACTCATGATCATTGACTGTTGAAACTGCAAAACACAATGCATAGAAAACATGATTGGCCTGAATTCACACACATTCCAATGATGAAGATTATCATAGATAGGAACATATAGATGATGTAACCTGGCTTGTATTTCATTGATCTATTTCGTTTTTTAGCACGTTCCACTATAGTAGTGAAGTGCTTATGTTAAGACTTTTATGTGTCTGTCAGACATTATGTATTCAAGATTATGATCCATTAGATCCATTCATTACACATGATCTGTTCAATCCATTTATTGCACATGTCCACAACACACACTTATTTGGGGGCAAAGTGCGTGTTAGAGACCTGGCTAAAGAGAGAGAACGTGTGCGAAGACACTCCAACTGCACTGTTGCATGCAAAACACGTATATAGAGACCTGGGCTAAAGATATATAGAGAGCGATGGCAGACTTTTCTCCAACTACAGATCAGGTGTATATAGAGACTTGGGCTAAAGAGACATGAAGTGCGCATTATACGCGAGACACATGCATGTATAGAGACCAGGGCTAAACAGACAAATCGGACGATTCCTACGGGAAAAGCATTAGAGACCCAGGCCAAAGAGATGTGAAGTGTGCATTATACACGAGACACATGGCCTACATACATGCATATAAAGTGACAGAATTAATGTCACAGATGTTCAGGAAGAATAAAGTGCTTAAGAGACCCGGGCTAAAGAAGAGAAGCGTCCAGCACACTCCAACTGCACACCGTTGCAACACACGGCCAAATTACGAGAAAAAAAAACAATTCAAAACTCACCTTAAACATGGGAAATTCGCTCCTTTCCTTCCTCTGTGCCTTCAGATTGACGATTATTAGTGATATTCTCACATTTGATGCTTAATAACACTCCAAAAGCTCCATTTCCAAGCTCCTAGCAAAATGCACTCTAGCAATGTCCACATGCATGCACAAAAGGGAACTGAACATTTTCATTTATGGTCACTGTAAGCTACCAGGTTTCTCTGGAATCTGTAAACCACATCTCCTACTGTATATTCAGTGAAAAATTCTTCTGAACAATTACTTGATTCCAAAAATTTGTAAAATTTATTTTAAACAAAATTAATATTTGATTTGCTTTTGTGGAGCATGCCATCAGATCAGCTTGGCCAATCTTGTTAATACAATTCCAACACACTTATATTGTTAATGGTTTTTATAAAATGTAACAAAATTAAATATGGTGCATATATGTATTTTGGATTACTGTTAAGTACAAACAGTAACAATATTTATAACTTTTATCAATGATTTATTTATGGTGTAGCCTTTTATAATTTTTGAAATTATTCTCTACTTCCCTTAATACAATCACACCTACTCAGCATGCTAAACATTGGTAAACCTATGACATTAAGTGGCTTACTACATTGCATTCAGAGGAAGAACAGACTAGATATTGAGTCAATGCCATTTATTGCCCTCTTAATTTGTAGTAAATATTGTAATATGCTTTTAAATAACAGAAAGTGAAGTACTAACCATATTAGATTTGATAGATTATTGCTTGAAAAAGTACTTTTTACATTTTGACAAATACTTGCAACAGATGTCTCAAAGATAGAAAAGCTCTGTCGTGAGTTAGTACAATGTTATAATTTTCAAAAAGTTTTTTGATCAAAATATAAAAGTGTTTTATTAGAAAATATTAATTGTTGATCAAATTTATCAAGAAATTTAAGAGATTTAAAATATCTTAGACAAACAATTTATAGTTTAGTCTAGAATTTTTTTTTTCAAGAATTATGTGAATATTTATTACAGATTATTTGATGAATCCTGACAAGGACATACATGCATTATAGAGTCAGTCCGCAAAAAAATATCATTTGACTGTATTGATGCTGGCACAGTTGATTAGATTACTATTTAAATGTCGCCCATAGAGTTACTATGCATACTTTGTTATATACAATAACTTCAGATAAACAATTATATACAGAAGAATTTTGTTTTAATGGATCACTCAGGCTGCCAAAAATTATCCGTTGTTCCAAGAATTCATTGTATTGAACAATGGATTTCCTGCACTCAAGAAAATATCCGTTATTTGAAAAAATTTCTGTTTTTTAACCCTGATATACAAGAAAAACCAGTACTTGAAATTATTCAGTCTCTTGAGATCTCTATTCTTTATACTATAGAAATACATATGTTTGTAATGTACATGTATATTATGCCATACATGTGTACAACAAAGCTGAAAACTGTACATCCTGTAAGCATAAGAAGAGTCAAATTACATATGCTCACTAGCACTTTGCTTGACTTCACAATTTGTTAAAAAACTTGTCCATCTTGGTTTCTTTCGATGTCACTTTTCTGTCTATTGAACACAACACTGCTTGATATTAGCAATGTTGTGTAAAGTACAGCCTGTTTGTTTATGCTTAAACTCATCTGGAAGGTCTTCACAACTTGGAAATACTCGATGGCCTTGCTAAATTTCAGCACTACACTTGAACCAGCGACAGTGTGTTCACTAGTGACTCCTCCTCAATCGTATCAGCCAGCCAACTCTCTTTGTACAATTCCTCAATTGTACATATCCCAAATGTAACAAGTGCATCATCAAACTCTAGAGATTTCTAGAAATACGCAAATATTAATTAAACAGTGAAAAAATGAGAAGTTTACAATAGATTTGGGTAGGAAAAGACTTATTCCAGATAATGGATCCACTAAAAGGAGGTAAAATTAATTGATTTGGCAGTGTCTGGAAAAAAAATCTGGTGTTCCGCAATCCATTAAAATGAGATTCTACTGTATTAAGCATAATAAACAAGCTTAATTCATAGTTGCATATAATTACTGGTCTATGTAAATTTATCCATAATTTTACCCATCCACAATGAGAAAAAGATTGAAAAACACTGCTCTAGAGTACTTAGTGTGTATAAAAGCTGGTGATTGAGATGTGCTTCTGATTCTGTTAATTCGTAGAATCTGTGTCCATTGACTACTAATGTAGACTTGTCCTTGCTACTGTGTATCAGAACAGTGTGACCAAGATTTGTGAAACACACTTTCCTCTATTGTATTATATTTTAAATAGTAATGAGTTTGTATTTTGTAGGCTGACAAACTAAATTTCTTAAATATAATTTAGCAATTCTAAGTTGACAGATACATTATCATTTAATCGTGGTTTTTAGTTTGAGATCTAAAATTAGTTTTATGGATAGATGAAAGGACAAATCTCCAAAGTCCAAAAATTAAGAATTTCTGCCTTAGAGCTTTGATTAATGATCAATGTTTTAGTCTTATATAATGATTAAAATTTTATCAACAAAATCTGATTTGTTATAAAACGTTAATATTTATCTTTTGTTTAAAGGTGCGTTTAAGTTGTTTTTAGATATTAAATCTTTAGAAAGTCTTAAAATTTAATTCTAGATTTACCAGAAGTTTTATGCAGTAAATTGAAACATATTATTTTGTAATTATTCATATATTAATTAATTGTTTAAACTTTATAAATAATTTGATAAATCTTTTAGTATTGGTGAGAATATCAAGCTCTTGGTGGATCGTCCTGATGGAATTTATTGTTTTCGGTACCATAAAGACAGAGTATATTATACCAGGTAAGAAAAGCTACTTAAATTATAGTTTTCATCAATTTAATTACAATAGATTAAACATATGTGTGTGAGCATAAGACAAAAATGACTTTTTTTTTTTAAATCAAATTTTTACTTTAATTATTCATACATATAATTTGTTATCACAATTTAATGATTATACATTAAAAAACAATGATAAGTAAAATTACCTTTTATGTTTTGTATTAGAGAACCTTATTTAAATTTAAATAAATGTTACATATGTTTAGAAGTATTATGTGCAGTATGCATTTTTTTTTTGTAAAAAAAAATTAGTGCTAGTATGGTATGCATATAGTGACTGAACACAATTGTATTTACTGAGCAATTGCTGGTACTACGTACCGGCTATTGATACATTTAGTGCTATCTGCCTGTATACCAGTAGAGTTGCCACCAGGCTGGTTTTCCCCTGGACAAGCCGGTTTTTAAATTCGTGGTTCAGATTGATTATTAATTTGTCCAGTTTTCATAGAAATTGTGAAATTATGATAAAACAAAATAAATTTATAAAAATATTTGCGAGTATTTTATTTTAATGGTTAAACACTTTAAGCTACACACCAACCGAATGCCGAAAATCTATCGGGCTAGTATAAGGCTAATTATTAAATGAATTACGTAACCAATTTGGCTTTAGAGGTAAGCGTTAGGTGCCATTTTTTATTAACATTAATAATTATAAATAAATTAATTAATTTAAATAATTTAGAACCGCTGGGAGAAAAAATCGGCCCGGAGCGGGACTCGAACCCACAACTCCTGCTTACCGTGCAGATGCGTTGCCAGTTACGCTATCCGGACCTCCAGTCCGATCTCCTCTTCCAGAGTATATAAGCTAACTATGTAACCATCGACGGTTATATATGCTGGAAGAGGAGATTGGACTGGAGGTCCGGATAGCGTAACTGGCAATGCATCTACACGGTAAGCAGGAGTTGTGGGTTCGAGTCCAGCTTCGGGCCGATTTTTTCTCCCAGCGGTTCTAAATTATTTAAATTAATTAATTTATTTATAATTATTAATGTTAATAAGAAATGGCACCTAACGCTTACCTCTAAAGCCAAATTGGTTACGTAATTCATTTAATAATTAGCCTTATACTAGCCCGATAGATTTTCGGCATTCGGTTGGTGTGTAGCTTTATTATATATCAGGTGTAGCGATGTTTGTAAACACTTTAACTTTACACCCCCCCACTCAAACTTATCCCTAGGCTAAGGGTGTGACAATGTAGATGCAAATTTAGTAGTGAGCAAGCAAGAGGTTGCGAGTGATATAGTTCTCGCAAAGAAAAACATGCACAAGCGAGAAGCGAGAAATCTCGCTGGCGTGAGCGAATTTTTGGTTCTCATACATATCTGACAGGGTTTGATATTTGCTTCTTCTTGCCACATATTCTCACTTTCTCGGAAAATTTGCTCGCTCGCTTGCATCTGCATAGTCTGATCTTAAGAGTGACAGAAAATGTACTTTTAAAATTCTAACTTGTAAATATCTATGGCAAATATTAGGTCTGTTCCAACACAAGGCCATAACTGGTTTAAAACTGGCATGCACATTATTCAGTTCTTGGCTGTAAAATAATGACATTGCACATGCCTTATATGGTTTCAAATTCAAATTAGTCAGAGATTTGTGTTGGAACAAACCTATTGTCTGGGTCAACAATTTTGAAAAGGTGGCAACACTAATACCCAGTGTTGTGAGGTTGGTAAAATTTTACTATTGATAAAATGTGAAGTATGAAAAATACTTCTTAATACTAATTAAAAAGTATTTAATTAATCTAAAGAAATTTCTTAGAAAATGGATACTTTGATAAATTTAGATATCAACAAGCAATTATTTATTGTGACATCGTCATAATGCCGGACTGCAATTTTTAATCATATCATTAATTTTTTAATTTAAAATATAGGCTCTCCACCTCAAATTAGTACTGTAGTGTCTTGCCCCTGTATGCCATACTTTTCTGTTAGTTAATAGATGACTGGCATGACTCTATTGCTGTTTTCAGGGGAAAAGTCTTGAATTGAAATAATGCAACTTCCAGTTTTCATCAGAAGTTCATATATAGTTAATTGTGGCTTCCTGCCCATAAGGTTTATCTGGTCTTAGATTTCATCTTTCTAACTTGAGATTAAGGAAAGACAGGTATCATAAAATGATACTTTATCAAGAATTCTCAGCTACCATGAACATATACAGTAGACATACATGTACTGGTGCAATTGAAGCCTTTTCATCAAATCTCTCATGCTCATGTATTGAACTCCTAATGACACTCTATTCTGACAGTATTACAGATGCAATATTAAATGGATTTGATTGTAAAATAAATCAAATAAAAGTTTTTTTGGACCAAGATGTCTCAAAGAAATGAAATTCTGCATTTTAAATATTTATACAGTCAAACCTGTCTATAACAGAACCTGTATATTGAGGAAATGGAAAGGAAAATTGGACCATGTAACGGAAAAATGGGTATCTTTATCTGATTTAACACAAATTTAACAAGAATTTTACAAGCCTAGCTTGTATAAATCATTAAAAAAAGTCAAAAAATACACATAAGCAATACAGAATAGCAAAATACTTTATTTATACAACTAATATTACACTAATTTTATTAGGATTTAAACGGAATGTTTTTGCATATTTTTATTAACAGCAGTTTTTATTTAACATAACTATCACGTCTTGTAATTACATCATATATTTAACATATTATTCCTGATGTGAGATTGTGTTCTTTGTTTTGAAGCTTATTTTAAACTTTTTTATATCACATTTCGTTTGAATAAAGTCAAGTCAAAATGTCTGCAGATAAAAGCATGTAAAATATGCCTGATGTGCATTTTAAGTTTTGTAAAGGCTATCACGCTATACAGTAAAAAATACTTGTACCATTTGTGGGGAAGATGCTTCTAAACTCCAAATGTGTCAAATATGGTTTTGAAAGTTTCATTTGGGAAATTTTGAACTGAAGAATACAAAATGTATAGGCTCCCAAAAGCTGTTGATGAGAAAGTGTGGGAAGAAAGGATTGACGAATAACAACTCGTGAACTTGCAACAAATCTTAGTGTGTCACAGATATGTATTGTTGAAACACTTCATCCACTTGAAATGGTTGTAAAACATGCTGATGATTGTTTTCCGCATGCAGTTTTTTTTTCACTTATACTCAATTCAACTCGTTTTATTCATAATTTTGTCTGACAAAAGTAGGCAGCTATAAGGTTTTATTATATTTTTAAATTGGTTACTCATTTTTAACTTAGAGGACTTTTTACAGATGAATGAAAAAATTAAAGTTAAAATAATAATAATTGTTATTAACTGAAAATCTGTTGTAGCATGTGGTGATTGTTTGGTCGAGTACTGAGGTATCACTGTATTTGATTAATGCAATTTTAATATACGTGGTAGCATTGAGAAATTTATTAATTGCATTAATCAAGGGATACCTGTAGTAAGGTAATCTGTATATAGCAGAAACCCGTCTACTACGGAAGAGTCATTTGGTCCCTTGGAGTTTCATTATACACAGGTTTGACTGTACATATAGATGACAATTGGAAGATAGCATTGAGCAGAACAGAACCTAAATGAAACAAATTGTATTGAAAACAAAATAAAACCACAGTTTATCCACTGAAACTCATTTATTAGTTTTGATTAATTTTAATATATTTTATTTCTTTCTTTCTTGCTATCAATTTATATTAGTATTTATTAAATACATAAAATATTATTTTACAGTGAGCAGATATTGAAATTAGCATATAACATAAGTAGAGAAAACTTAATTAGTTTTGGAACCTGCTTTGGAAAATTCACAAAAACAAGAAAATTTCATCTACACATAACAGCATTAGATTACTTGGCTCCTTATGCAAAGGTAATTATTATTATATTTTTAATTGATGGTAATTTCAGCATCTCTGGAATACTGATTTTGTAACTTTGCCATTTAAATTTAATATAATACTTAATTAAATTGAGTCCAAGTCATATGCTTTACTTGGTTATAAGAAAAAGCCTTACCTTAGTTTTTGGAAATTGATATTTTATTTCATTAATTGAAGAAAACTTTGTTTCTTTCTAGCATAAAGTTTGGTTGAAACCAAATTCAGAACAGCAATTTCTTTATGGTAATCATGTGATGAAGTCTGGTCTTGCAAGGATTACGGACAATACAGAAAAATATCAGGGTGTAATTGTTTGTACTATGAGTGGACTTCCTGTTGTAAGTTTACAAAATATAAAAATAATTTTTAAAATAAATTTAATAATATGAAATCAAAATCTGAATCATAAATTACATTTTTACGTATAATTATGACCTAATCAATATGATAATTTTTCAGTTTATAATGAGTAATATGTATTTTGTTTTTCCTTTTTCTTTATTTCATGTTCTAGAAATTATCAATAAATTAAAAAGGAGAGTATCTTTTATATTTTGTAGGGATTTGGAGTGTCGGCCAAATCAACCATGGACGTCCGCACTTCGGATCCAATGGCCATTGTCGTTTTTCATCAGGCAGACATTGGAGAGTACATCAGATGTGAAGATTCTCTGACTTAATTTTGTATTTATAAATAAAACTTTTGTTTTATTTACTATTCCATTTTACTGTTTTTTTCAATCATGTTATGATGGATATCATCAGGGTGTTTAGAAAATAAGATTACAGTAAATGACTAGTGGCCACATCTGTATGAAATCACAATGACCTCTTAAAATATCACCCACATTTCTTTGCATTTAGAATTTTATTGTCCATGATGGCTTTTTATAGAAAATTGTCCAAAATAGCACACACTTTTAATGACTGACTCAACAGTTAGAGCTAGAGGTAACCAATAAGTGTTCACATACTAAAACTAAAGTAAATTGGTTAACTTCTAATTCTTAGTTATGAATATGATTGTTAGTGAGTGTAAAGTTACAAAATCAAACTTGATTTGATTGTCATATTTGAGAATCCCTGATCTAGACAGTGTACTTTAGTTACTTTTGACAGATGATGATGGATTGATGGCATTTTTTCACAAGGTAAAATAAAAAGTAACTTACAAATAAATTCATTTGAATTTGTTTACTTACATAAATGCTTATGTATACATAACAGCCAGGAAAGTAAAATAAGAAGGGAAGGTATTGGAATTTATTTCCTTTAATATCTCAGGAATGGGTAAAGAATTAAGAAATAAAATTTGGCATGGAGCTTGTGTATGAGTGGTATTGATTCTATTAAATTTTGGAGGTTAAAGGTCAAGAGGGAGATACATGTGATCCTCTCTATCTCCAGCAAGGTCAGACTTAATAAAGATTTTACTCATTATTAACATTTACATTTTTTATAAAACCCATCCTCTCAAAATTAAACTTTTTGCCATTTAAACACAATCTCAATAGCCAGAAAAGTCAAACAACTTGTTGCTGGATTTTTTTATTTAAATCTGAAAATGTAGATAGATGATTTTTTTTTATGAATGAAATTCTTAGGACTTCTATATTCATTGACAAAAAAGTTACACACACACACACACAATTATCTGATTATTACAAAACTCAGCATGTCCAATCAAGTATGTAAATGATAATAGTCTGAATTCTTGCCAGATAAATTCAACCAGAGTGCCTTAAAATCATTACCCCAGTATCACATGAAAAAGCTCACTGTATTCAGAATTTTCAGTGTATCTGTTTGGAGGTTTCCAAACTAGGAATGTTGGACTACATAGTTGTGCATAATATCCTTGACTGACAAAATTTGAGAAAGGTCACATCAGGTCGATAGAAACGGGATGGCTGTTTTTTCAAACTGTCCACCATCTGGGCCATTCTGACATGATTGTACAGAAGTATTAAGGACAGTGGATATATGAAGGTACACATACACGATGCTCCCATACACCAGACAGACTAGCAGGAGAGATGATTGATTAATTGTGAGACAAGTATAGCTGCAATGTCATCTTCATCTGCATCCAGAGGCAGGTGGAAACCTTGTTACAGAACCCTTTCTCTTCCTATACCATTGACAGGCAACATGCAGAAGTAAATTTGCATGCATGGTAACACTCCTATCATTAGTACTCCAGCATAACTGTCTTCATTTGTAGTGGTACCATGATAGAGAAGCATGTACTGCTACAAACTGGAAACATATTGTCTTTAGCAATGAATCCTGGTTCTGTTTGAGATGGATGACCAATGGTAAGCCCTTAAATCTTTTTCTGTTGAATTGCAGACCACTCCCACTGCTAGGGTGCCATCTTGTATGATTGTAGTAGTGGGACATTGATGACACAGGAGTACATTTTGGAATTCTTGCATCCTTGTTTATTGTCTTTCGTGGAAAGGCTGCAAACAACCATTTTCCAGCAAAATAATGCTCAGACACACAGCTAAGGTTACCCAAGAATGTTTCCATAAGTTGCTACACTTCCTTGGCCTTCCTGGTTTCCAGATTTATTGCCCACTAAGCATTTGTGGGACTAGATGGGATGCCAACTTCTGCTAGCTACAAGTATGAGGAATCTGGAGCAACAGTTGCAACATCTGTGGGCAAATCTATCACAATGTGTCTCCATGCATCCAGGCAAGAGGAAGTACTAAAGGTTCCTTTAAGTTGTACTGTTGTTCCACAGGAAATTGTCCCTTTGCTAGTGTTGCAATCACTGCCATCACATTGTGTTTGCACTAATAAAGTTTCATTTGATTCATTATTATTATCATTATTTGGCTGGAACTTCTTTTTTCAATGAGTATATTTGTTCATTAGGTTAAGTTTTTATACACTTATCTTAATATTCTTTTATTCAAGGAATGTATAACTCTATACATCTTTGGAACAGCATTGTACTAAAAAAAATATGGCACATATACTAAAATTCTCCATAGTTACTATGGAGAATTTTATGAGACAAATGGTTCATTAACTATTTGTACCTTGTACTGTACCTCTTGTTCCTGATGTTTTTAAAATAGGGGTATGTTGTTACACAGTATATATATATATATATATATTAAGAAAGAAAGCTATAAATATAAAAAAGTTATTCTCCTTATCCAATACTCCTTATCCAATATTTCTGTAATATAACTGAAATTATTAGATATTATACACTAAAAACAACAAAAAATTAATTACGTTAAAAGAATCTTTAAAAAAATCACAATTAACAAATGTTGGAAATTTAATTCAATTACTTTTATTTTTTTAATAAAAAAATTACAATTATTATAATAAATTACAAAAACTTCCATTACTTTTTTAAAAATAAATATCAAAATTATGCTCAAATAAAACTTATTTTACAAACAGGATGACAAAATTTTATACTTTAAAAAAGTTTATAGCAATCACTATTGTACAAAAATGGTAAATACTGTTACAATCAAGGACATCAAAATCTGTGACAATAGTCAAAAATTAATTAATTTACTTTTAAAATTTCATATTTTTATTCAAAACATTTATATAAAATCTACAGATATAATACTATTCAGGGAATGTCTTTTACTTCATCTATGTGCAATATGAATCAAAAACTTTTATTTACTAAGGATACATACACTTTCTGATGGAACTGCTTGTATTTGATATAAATTGTAAGTGATTAACAATTTACTTTCTGAGCAAATATGTGTATTGAGTGATCCAGTCAAAAAAGACGTAACTAATTAAATTTTGTAGGGTAGTCGAGAGAACAAGTGCCAGTTTGGCATTCTGCCAGATTGTTTTTGGCTAGAAATACACCATACAAATAATTTTCATTATCTACCAGAAAATTATGTTTATTATTATATTTTTAATCTTATCAAAAAATTATAGAAATCACAAATTTGTAAAGATCATAATTTATTATTGTTTTGCACCCTTTGAATCCCTAAAAATCAGGCTTACTTTCAACCTGATTTTTGTAACATCCGAAGAATCTGCAACAACTTCTAAAATGTCACAAGATCCTCAGACAGCCATAATTTATGTAAAGTTAAACAATTTATTTGGTATTGAATGTATCAAGACAGAACTTCAAAAATAGGTTAAAAACCATTGAACTAGGGAAACATGTCTTCTTGAATAAACAAAATTAAACTCAGATTTATCAATTGTTTAACTACAGATTCCATTTATATGTAACAATTATTTAAACATAATATATATTTTAAAAATTATTTTAATTCTCTTCCTGTTAAGTCATAAAAACTTTTATATAAATTTAAATATATTATAGTTCAAAATTTTAGTTTCACTGTAAATTTAAAGTATTTGCTATAAAATATTGAATTTTAATATAAAATAGCAATTTAAAATTTAATTCGTTTATAAAAAAATTTGTTAAATATCTACTTTTGAGAATTTATCATTTATTATTTCAAATTTAATCTAAAATAATTCCTGAACTAACAGTTAGGATAATACTGTATACTGTTCATCTATGGAGTGATCAAATGAAAGGTAGAAGTACTAAAGAAGTTTGGTGACACTATGAGTTACACCTCATGATATGGTAAGCATTCTGTATGACATGCTTGTTGCATTATCTACTTATGGTGTCATGAAGTCATTTTCACAGCATTTCCAAATTTTCTGTAAATTCTACTTGAACCTGATATGATCACCTAATATAATCAATCATCATCTGATAAATGATATCCTTTACAAATATGAATTAGTAATATTAATATAACTCAATGAAGTTATGAATACAATGTGGTTAACAGCTAAAGCAAATTCTGATTTGGTAGTTACATTATCTAATATGTTCATTTGGGATAAAATTAACTCAGATTCTAATTTGCATTAATTCCTATTTAACAGTTATGAATTTGTTTGAGATTATATTCTACAAATGTTTATGATACAATTCATTAATTACATGATCTGTCTTAAACCTATGGGAAATTAGTGTCAAACTGATGATTGTTGCATTCACTTTCATGTAATGTAGCTATTACCTTTTCTAATGATTGGTTTATCAAGAATTTTTGCACAAAAATTCAGATCAAGGCATCATTCTTCTCTAGCTAAATGTCTTGCAGGATAGCCCCATCCATAAGGAGTAAAATTGAATCTAGCTATGTAATGCTTCCTACCAACAACTTCAAGCCTCAGACTTTCTTCTGAAACTAAATGCCATACAGAAAATACCACCTGAAGAGGACAGAAATGAATATGCTACATAATTATTCCATATTTCATGCCAATAAATCCAAAGCTTTCTATATAAAATGTGATCACCTGATTAATTCTCTCTTATTTTCCTAGAAATAAGAGAGATTCCACAAGTTTTCTAATATTGTACTGTTTTTATGCAAAATTAAGATGAAGACAAACTGGAATGCAACTGATTGAGGAAAAATAATACTTGCATTGATGATATAAAATTTTATATCTTCCAATACTATTTATTCTACTTGAATGTTTTTAAACAATCTTTCATTTTTAGATTTCTTTTACTACATTGTGTCTAAGATTAAGATAAAATTAATAGTAAATGAATTGCAGAATAAATAAGATAAACTGAAAACATCTCTCTCTAATCTCTTAAATTTTTTAACAATGAAGATGAATTAAAGGATAGAAACTACTTGTATTTACATTAAATAAACTCACTTTGACTAAAGTAAATTAATATTTGCAATTACAGCTTATGAATATAATAAAAACAGTTATGTTCGTTAGCTTATAGATTTTATAGCTTAACATTCAATAATGTGAATTTTGCATTTATTTGGAAGGTTTCCAGAATACACGTGATAAAAGTGCAAATATGTATTAAAAAAAATTCCTCAAAACACTTATACAATGTGTCATTTAAATATCTTATTACTTTACCTTAATTATTTCTAATAATAATGCAAAATTGCCTACTAATTTTTAAATTAAGACATTAGAATTGGCAAATCAGTATGTCTATATTCACAATCCAGAATTGAATCAGAATTAGAAATCAATCAATTAGCATTCATTTTATTTTATAACTTTTAACTCCAACCATTGCCAATGGCAGCTTGGTAAGATATCAGCCTAGAATATCGGGATCAGTGTTAAAATCCAAACTATATAATTTATCATGCATAATAAGGCTAAATGTTCCCATTTTCTCATCTAGTACTGGTTGATCCCATTGTGAGTCAAGCCTGGCTATAACAGATTAGTGTACTGATTACCTACTTTGATGAATCAATTGATCATTGCTCTAATTCTTGACCAGTTCATGAGTTGTAAATATGAACAACAAAGATTGCAACATCTTTATGAACAACAAATTAATATCATTAATCAGGCTAAATTCAGTTAAAAATTTGAAGTCCTTGATTATATTTACAGATATCTATACTTTTTTACGCAGTTATTACCTAAATCTATAGCATAGACATAATCATCTTTTGATACAATTCCAGCTGCACGTTTCAGTTTAGAATCGTAGCTATCAATTATAAATTTTTGTTCTCCTGTGTAGTAATCTATAATTTGGATATATGATCCAGATTTCTCAGATCTAGTAACAAGAATATTTCCTTTATTGTCATAATGGATTCCGCTATATTGGCCTGCTGTTTTTGAGCATATTTCTCTCAGAAACATTCCTTTATTATTAAAGATGATAAGCTTTGTACCAGAAATTATGATTTCATCTGAAGGACCATTAGTTATTGAAGTTATCAAATTTATTTGGCCTTCCTTGTTTCCCTTTTCTCCAATCATTTTCAAAAATTTTCCAGTTTGATTAAACAAGAATACAGATTTGGCATAATCATCGACAACTAAAATTTCTCCCTGACTGTTAACTGTTATGTCAATTGGTTCCACAAATGCATCATGTGTAAATTGATTTATGGTTTTTCCATCGAGTGACATTTCTGTTACCAGTTTTGTTCGCCAATTTACAACAAAAATGGTATTTCTTGGTGACATTGCTATTCCAGTGCTTCCAAAAGCTTTAAGTCCTTCATTTGAGATGTGATAAAGAAATTCTAACTGTGGATTTAAGACAACAATACGATTGTTACTTGTATCTAATACAAATACATCATTTTTTGCAGTTACATTAGCTGGTTGTGACAAATCAAAGTTTCCAGAACCTCGTTTACCAAATTGGCAGATGGGATTAATGTGTTCTGATGCATCAAGTATAAATGGACTATTGTGAATAGGTCTGTCAAAAATTGCAATATGAAGTTCATACATACCAGTACGAAAAGGTACATATTTTATCTCATAACTTCCATTTTTCTTATCTTCAATTTTTACAGGTATTACATCCCCATTTTTATACATTGCCTTACAAGAAATTATATCGCCACCTTCCATCTGAGGATTACTAAAGTAATCTACAGTTTTTACAGAAATGGTAGCTTCCAAATGAGCATAAGTATCTTCTAGTGTTGCAGTACATAATGCAGGAAATGTTCGACTGGTTCTTAAATTACCAAAACTTTTGAATGTTTCAGTGTCAAATGTGTTGTCACACGTATAAGATAAAAATGGATTTTCTTTTGGTTCCATTACGTTATTTATTGAATCGTGTTTAACATGAAGATCGGAGATCCTCTTTGCAAGATTAGAAATATCCACTTCAAATTGTAATCTATCATTTTCTTCAGTAAGTTTTTCTGTTTCTTCTTTAATATCTTTCAACTGCTCTTTTAAAACTTGCTTTTTATTATTGTAAATTTCTGTTAATTGATCTGAAAGTGCTAGTTTACGTTCTACGACATCATTTTTAAGTTGTTGAAATGAAGAATTTATCTGTTGTAAGGCTTTTTCTATGTTTTTATCCAGTTTATTAATTTCAGTGTTTAAATTCTGTGATGCAACATTTAATTTTTGAGAGCAAAGATGTGCTTTATACAGGAATATTTCTGATAGTCTTTTTACAGCAATAGAAAAAGGTATGACTGTATGTTCACAACCGGAACTGCCATGAATGGCATTAGTACAAATGATACAAAACACACAATCACAAGTTTCGCAAAATAGAAGTTCTTGGGAAGGATGTATAGAGCATTTAGGAATCACTTCTCGTCTTTGGTTTGCCATAAGATCAAGGAGTTGATTAACGACAAAACTGGGAGGAAGCGCTCGGACACCATCTCTTGGAAGAGGAATTGTTTTACGACAAATGGGGCAGCGGAATAAACCAGACTCCCGAGCCCCAGAATTTTCTACAAGATTTTCTAAACACTGTAAACACACAGTATGAGAACAAGATAGTAATTTCGGTGTATGAGTACGAGCATCATACATACAAAAACAGGTACTACAAGTTAAAAAAGTCACATTAAAATCTTCATAATTTATTGACACAGTTTCTACTAATGTTGTCATTTTGAGATATCTAAAAAAAAGAATACAAAATAATAATTACAAAAAATAAAAATATAGGGTAAAAAAATCATTAATATAAACCTGAAAATTTATTATTAAAAACTTTATTTACATTCATTAGGAATAATAAGGGTTGTAGAGAATTAACAGAAAATTTTCTACATGCATAGAGAATATACTAAAGTGACCAGATGTCCTGAATTAGGTGGGACAGTCCTGCATTTAAATGTACAGTTCCAATTTTTCAACTGTTTTATAATGAAGTTATATTCAAAAATAGCCAATAATTATTGTATGAATTGTAAGTCAAAAATGAATCACATACAAATTATAGCATAAAAATATTAATATCAAATTTGCAGATCAGTTAAAAAAGGAAGTTGATGGTTTTGTTAATTAACTGATGGTTAAAGCAAACATAGCTACACTAGGAGCCATAATTAATTGTTTATTTTTGCTATTGATGTAGATTGTTATTTTGTAAATAAGAATATATGGATAAGTAAAATGTTCATTGATTGTAACATCTGTCATTGATATCAGAAAGATAAATTTTCACTAACATTCACTAATTTTCTATCACGATTCATAACATCATATTGAAATTCCTGGCTTAATATCCTTTTTTTAACACTTCAGGATCTAGTCATTTTAATATACAAAAAAAAAATGATTTCATAGATTCTTTCTTTTCTGTTTTGTTTTTAACAAAATATATTTAAAGAATATAAAAACAGTGAATATCTGAATGCAGAATTTTTTACATTTATAAATAATAATTATTTTATGTTGAAGGTTTAATAATGTACTATATTTTACGTTCTAAATTCTAAGTTTTCTAATTTTATATGATATAATTATATAGTAATTTATATATATAGTATATAAATCAAATTATAACTTAATTGCAAATTGTGAGAGTTGTAAATAACTGTTATTATTCAAGTGTTGCTATTTAGTATCCATGAAGAACAAGAATAAAGAATCATACATGATGATAACCCAGAATAAACGTCAAGAATAAAGAAATTTTTCCAATACCAGTACATTGTAACTTGACAGAGCACAAATTCCAAGGACAAGATCTCCACAAAAAACAAATTTTCTGACAACTTTAAGAACAATAACTGATGCACAAGAAAGCCAAGGTTGATTATGAAGCTTACTGCATTTTTCAGTTGCCAATGATGGTCAAGCTGATTTAAAACATTTGATCTCAAACAAACATACCAAAAACATATAAATTTTCTTCAAACTACTAGCATAATAGCTGGTAATTTGAAGAAAATTGTTATGTTTTGTCACCCAAAACACTACAAAGGAAATAATAACGTTGGCTGCAGAAACAACTCTGGCTTTTCAGATTTAAGTATCAACAAACTTGTGAGTGCTCAACCAACTTGTACTGCAAGTTATTCAGCAACTCTAAAACCGCTTCAAATATTTCTGGCACCAGAACTGTTAATTGCTGATAATGTTTTGACACCCAACTGCCTGATTATTATGTAGAAAGGATTAAGAGTAAAGAACATTCTTTGCATTGGAGTGTGCATACAACTTGTTTTTGATGGTCTGCTATTCAATATTGAATCTTTGATTACGAAAATTCGTAACTAATTTTCTATTTATACAATTCAAACTGAGGCACTTAAAGACATTCTACCTCAACAAAATTACAGAAATCTCATTTTGTAGATAGGTGGTTGTCATTAGTTCCCTGCATACAAAAGGTATTGCAAATGTACTGTATCTAGTATTGTAAATTTATTCAAGGAAAATATTGTTGGATAAATATGTAAATTACTTCAAAAAAGGTAAATAAAACTTCAAACTCAGATTTTTTTTATAAATATGTCCTTTTATTTTGCAATACCAAACCACAGTGCTCATGTTGAAAGTTGTTAGCATAGCAAATACTCAGTGGACCTGATGGAAGTGAACTAAGAATTTATTAATGGTTAATTATAACTTTAATGAATTTAATTGCTTACAATTTTATGATGATTGTACAGGAAAAAAAAAATTGTTAGCTTAAATTCAAAGTCAAAATACTCCTTCAACTAAAATTCTATATTAGATAATTGTAACTGTAACAAAAACCTCTCTCTTGTGTATGTTTATTGCAAATGTACTGTACTTGCGATGTATACGTTACACTACTTTAATTTGATGTTTGTGATGATACTTTCAAGTCATTCAATAAAAATTATGTTCTAGAAATATTTTGATGTTATTGAATGCCTAATGCATTTCACTTCCTCTCTGTGGCCCCTAGATCTCATTTTCTAGTGTTCATGTACTCTTATGACCCAGCTATGTTACTCCTAAAATCAGCTGATAGCCTGCAGCGATTTAACAAATCGTAATACTATATCGTAACACTTCTCTGCTTTAATAATTATTATAATTTACGAAACAGTAATCTGAGAAGATCAAAGTCTAAATACCTGAGTTAGGAACAGCCTCCTATGTTTACATTCTCGTGTACACAACTTCGTAGACTGTCAACCACAGACAAAGCGATGGATAATTCGTAATTTCGACGCTAGGAGTGCTCAGAGCTCTGAAGTCAATTCACTAATAGAAATAGAAATTAAGTGTAATGGCATTGAATATGTTTACTGTAATTAATTCGTTTAATTAAAATAACTGCAAATTTTCCTAGTCAAATCCTCCTCATCACTTGGTAATGAGAGATTACGGTAAACGTCCTTCATTAATTTGTTATAAATAAATTATATATATTTAAAAAATATCGTGCAAGTTTTATATTATCAATAACCAATATATATATATACAGTAGAGCGTCGATTTTCCGAATCAATTGGGGACTGGGGTTGTTCGTATAACTGATATTTCGGATAACCGATTTATGTACAAAAAAATAGTTTAACGTATCCGATGTTAAAATTTTTATCCGTTGCGTGTCGCTTCGCGTTG
The DNA here is from genome assembly GCF_000671375.1 of Centruroides sculpturatus. Taxonomy (NCBI): domain Eukaryota; kingdom Metazoa; phylum Arthropoda; class Arachnida; order Scorpiones; family Buthidae; genus Centruroides; species Centruroides sculpturatus. The sequence continues at coordinate 12,805 of NW_019385309.1, read as the reverse complement.
AATTTTCGTCGATGTTAAGCCTAACAAAGACTATTGTATCGTTAAAAATTATTTTTTTATTTTGTACAAACAAAATAAATATATTGAAAAATATAAAAACAATAAAAAATTATACTTCAGATGTTAATTTAGCATCAAAAACGTAAAATATTTGAGTAGCACAAGACATAGCCAAAGATTGAAGCGCCACAGCACTGGCGAAAATTTAAATTTGCCGACTGGAATTCTTTCGGATGATTGACTTTCGGAAAATCGACGCTCTACTGTATATATAAACAATCTGAACAATAAACACGTGATATGTCGGGTCGGTTCTTGCGATTCTCCAATGCGGGCGTGGCCGAATACGTGAGGAGTATGACAAAGAATCTCCTTAATGCTCACAAATCAAAGACTAGAAAATTATATAAGAAGCTTGATGTAAAATTCTGTATCTCTAGACGTAAATTATCTTTAGATTAAGTTACTGTATAGTTTAATTCCCTGTGTTTTGATGATTCGCATATCAACAACATGCACGAAACGTAACTATGCATCCACTCTTGCTCATTGTGAAACTTTGACTGGCAATACAGTTTCGTGAGTACAAATTGAAAACAGTTCAAATATGCAAAAATATATGGTAAATATTTACCACTATGCATTTTAATGCCATAAGTCTTATGTTAAAATATACCTTATTAAACTGTCATTTTAAATTCGTTTCCGACTGCTAACTACATATAAAACAAACATGCCAATATAATATACAATTACATAAAAATTTGAGGATTAGTTAAAATTGCGTGTGGCCTCTTCTGTTATAATGTTTTATTTAAAAACTTCATATAAATTATTATAAAATGGCAAAAAGCTTAATTTTCACGGGCGAGTTTCATTTTTTTTAATGTAAATAATAACGAATAAAAATCAAGTCCTACCCCCTAACTGAGATACTGTATAACACACGATCACCCCTTCTATCTCTCAATCTCCTCGACCTTTAACCACCAAAATTTCATAGCATTAATGTTCCTCATATACAAGCAACCATGCCAAATTTCGTTAATCTTTACTCCATCCTGAGTTATTAAGCGAAATAGACGCAAACACACGCATCCACAGAATTTTTATGCCGTTTTACTTTTCCGGTTGTTATGGCTATAATTGCTCGTTATGTATAACATAACGAGCAATTATTGTTACATCGTCACAATGCCTGGCTGCAATTTTTAATCATACTTTTAATTAATTTAAAATATATGCTCTCCACCTCAAATTAGTAGTGTCTTGCCCCTCTACATCATACTTTTCCTTTAATAATAGAGTCGTGTCGGTCATCTATCAAACACCTTTCGGGGGAAAATTTTTAAATTAACGTTAATTTTGTTATCCGTAAAACTTTCCCGTGATAAAAATAAGTATCTAATTTAAAAATAAAATAAAAACCTAGAGTTGAATATCTTCGTCAGACAAAATTATTCCTAAATTTAATAGTCGTATTTTGCCATTCTGTACGGTTATTCCCAACAACATATGACTACCAGATCCCGAACCGGGCCGCCATCTTTGAAGCGAATTGAACGCGCTTCCGCCATGACACTTAAAAGGCATAAAGCTGCGCTCCTGCTGGATATACATAATACAGATATGACCGTTTATTACATAAATATACAATTGTTATCACACGATGCTTTTGCTAAACTGTGGCTTTAACTCAAACTGTGTTAGTCCTAAAACCCAGTCCTAACAAACAGTGCTAAACACAGAAAACCACAGCTGTGCCCTAGCACCTACGTCCTAACGTATAAATCTGTTTTTCTCTGGATTGTCGAAATACCGATACTTTTTTTGATATGTAGAGCAACGCTATTAAGGGAAAACTCTGTTAATTTTAGGGAAATTTCAGGTGTGTTCAGAGGGTTAACATGGTTGAAGGTTGACTACCTCTTCCTCCCAGCTATCACTTAGTGCACAATTCTGCTGAACTTCGGTGTATACGTTCTCATTTCTCCGCGTTTTTAAAATGATTTATGCATGCTAAACTTGTAAACTTTTTGTTAAATTCAAGTTAAAATGCTTTTATATATGCAATCCTGGAAAAAAGTTTGAAACCGTCTGGTTTTTAAACTTCCCATTAAAATTAATTGATATCCTGTAAATATGTTGTTGTTTAAGTATTACAATAACCATAAACAAATATAAAGTAAAAATTTATATACAACAAATTATTCCTTGCAATTTGCCTGAAAAAGTTTGAGACCACGATTTAAAAAAAAGCCACAAAACCAAAACATAGTGGGAAAAACAGTGTTTAATACTTGGTACAGGATTCTTCTCCTTCCCAATTCATCACCAAACGATTATTGATGCTAATGTCTGAAATTCCATTTAATCGATGCAAGATGTGTGATTACCAGAGCCCCTTCGGCCGCCAATTTAAAGTCTTTTAATCTTTAAAATTGGCGTTTCCACTTCCCGGGACGAGGACCCAGGGGTTGGATTTGTGGGAAGCGTGTGTTCGGGTTGTTTCATTGTGT
>NW_019385309.1:0-8595 GCF_000671375.1 Centruroides sculpturatus | reverse complement strand
TTACTTTGTACTCGAATATTTGTAGTTTCGGGAAAAAAGTGGAAAGACAAATTTTTATGACAAACGGATATATAAATCGAAAATTTAAGGAAAATAAATTCTAGAGCCTTTTCTGTACCTGGTGCATCTCTCTCATTTATTTAAATTATATAAATAATTTAATAAATTAAATAAATATTTATTTATTATTTAATAAATTAAATAATGAATAAATAAATTATCTTCTGCATTTACATGGTGCAGAATGTCGACCGTGGAGAGGTAAAAGACGATCTTTTTAAATTCTACGTCTCGACGCTTGACCATCTCCCGAAATTCGTTCGAATAAATATGTTTTTCGTCTATTTTCGACCATGGCATGAAATAAATCAGATTGTTAGGATTTCGCCCAATATTATTTTGCTATTCGGAAGGATTCCTCGGTCGCCGTCGGGGATGCGGATTTCGCGTAGGCCTATTAATGCAACATCAAACTGGATAAAGTTAATTTTAAAAATACCGAAAAACCTTTATAATACGGCCGAACAAAAATTAAGTCCGACACAGAGGATAAACAGACTGAGCCAGGGAGAAACGATCATTCTTTCTCCTTGAATTTCTGACTTTTTAAAGGATCTCTCCCCTAAATTCTTAATGTTATCGCTTAATCAATTTGACACGTGCGCAAGTGTTGATCCAACTTTGAAACTTTCGCTCGTACCTCTCGTGCCATGATATTTTATTTCCTGACCGCTGAGAATTTTTTTTACTTACAACGCGACAATTCTGCTTTGGGAGGAATGCTACATTTATTTCCAAATTTTGTCATTGTCGTCCGTCCGCATGTCTTAACCTCGAGAACGGAATTATATGAAATCCGAGACCAGATGTGGAAACTTTAGAGACAGGAGGCCCCAATTAACTATATATGATCTTCCGATTCAAACCGAAAATCTTTTTTTTTTTTTCAATTCAAAACGTCAGTTAACAGATGACTATTGTTAACGGAAAAGTGTGATGTACAGGGGCAAGCCACTACTAGCTTGAGATATTTTGAATTAAATGATTTCAAAATATGATTAAGAATTGCAGTCCGGCATTGTGACCGTGTCACAATAGACAATTGCTCGTAGTTATCGTTTGTTTGTGAAAATATTTACGATGAAAACTAAATTTTGATCTTTGTCGTGTTATGAAGCAGAATATCGAAGTTAAAATCCTTCTGAGAGGTAAAAAGGAGTTAATAATTGCGAGAAAAGGCATTTTCCCATCAAAAATAAACAAAGAAAACATGCCAGTAAGTGCAAGAGACTGATATGTAGAAACTACACCATTAAGATGTGTACAAATTGTGCACTATATCCATCATTGTGGATAACAAAAGTATATTAAGACGAACTAACCTTTTGTTCGTTATGTTGGAGACACTGAAGCCGTGAGCGCGAATAGGGACCAATCCGAAATAGGCGAAATAAAGAGAACTGTTTTAATCTCGGTCTCTGTTAATTATCCATAATTAAGAAAGACGTGATAGATATCACTAGTCCGACAATTGGAAGAAGAAACCTTCACTTATAACTTTTTGTACGCTCTCCAGCCTGACGAAATAGAGTCTGTCTCCTTGAAGTTAACTACGAAGGCTTTGTACATTTCTAACCTTTCAAGTTGTTTCGGCCGAAGCACTATTTTCTCTCGATGGCGTTCTTTTCATTTCTAAGGAGTGAGGAAATTGTAGGGTTCCTCTAAAAGCCTACAATTTCCTCACTCCTTACAATCCTGTGCTTACTACATCGGGCTATCTCCTTATAGATAGAACAGAGGGTCTTGTGTTGTGTTATGATAGAACATTCGGAACGGATAGATATCTACAAACTGTTCGGGATAAGGAGGGCATGAAAATAGACAGTCCACTTATATGTTACTGTAGGCCTATTATCGTACAATTTAGCAAAATCGCTGCAGAGGAAAAATTGCCGTCAACTTTGATGTTATAAGCAATGATGTAACGAAACGATGACGTCATCTATAAAAAACTGACATCATTCAACAATTAAAATGCAAATACACAGTAAGTTACATAGGTGTACAGTGGGCTTTTGCATGAAATATCTCGCCTTCCGATTCAGTTATTTAAAATCACGTAAATGATAAGAATTACTTAATGTGATAATTTCTGCAAGGAACATAAAAAATGTACAGATAAACTTAAAATTTGTAGATTAACTAGTCATGGGAATTAGATGGTGCCACATATCCTTAAATTTATATCTGTACATTTGGAAAATGAAAATTTGATGGTAGCACTCTTGGTTATATTTGCGGTACCACTGTTTACAGAAGCAATATGCAAATAAAAAAGAAAATAATAAAATGTTTGACTGAGAATGTATAAAACTAGTATATGCCTACTTTGTATAGTTAAAAATATAGTTCTTTCAATAAAACAAGGAAAACCAAAGCAATGTTAATTGCAGTACATTCCAACGGCCTTTAATTGTGGAAATGTGCTTGAAGAATACCACAATTGTCTCATATTATGTGTTAAATTGGGAAAAGTATTAATTGTTTCATTTTTTTATAACCTATAAATTCCCACTGTCGTCCGTCTTTAGAAAAGAGTTAGGCAGATGAAATCCGAGACAAGATATGGAAACCTTAAGGGCAGGAGGCCCGATTAACTATATAACAACTTCCGAAAGTCACTTTACGTCAATTCAAAACCTTTCCGCCGAAAGGTGTTAGACAGACGACTCTATTGTGAAAGGAAAAGTATGATGTACAGGGGCAAACCACTACTAATTTAAGGTGAAGAGCGTATATTTTGAATTAAATTAATTAAAAATATGATTAAAAATTGCAGCCCGGCATTGTGACGATGTCACAATAAATAATTGCTCGTTTTGTAGCTATAAATTATCATCATTATGATCCATCCTACTTACAGCAAAATTCATCCGTAGTTTCTTCATACGAAATATGAATTAATACAAAAATAATTATAGTTATAAGCAGCAGAAACTTCATGCTCGGAGTTAATTAAACCAATTTATCATTAAAAGGAAACGTGATAACAGGAGAAAGGTTTTATGAAAAGAGACCTTTACAAAATTATTCTTAGTTTAAAATATCAGCGCTAGAAATATATACAGTGGTGCCTCAGTGCACGAACTACTCCCAACTCGAATAATTCGATATTCGAATGCACGTTAAAAAAGAAAAAATACTATGCTCGATAATTGACTGCATGCTCGGCACTCGACCGAAAAATACGGCCTACTTAAACAAATATTTTTATTTAAAAATAACATGATTTCCGGCTTGCAACGGAAGTTTGTATATAGTTCATAGGGGTCTCCTGCTCTAAGGTTTCCATATCTGGTGTCTTCTTTCGTCTAACTCAGTTATCGAGATTAAGGAATGACGCTAGTAATAGCTAAAAAGCTAGTAAATAGCCAAGACGATAATTCAATTTTTTAAAAAAATTAAGAAGTTTTTTGTAAAGTATTTTCTTTAACATTTTAAAATTTAATTGNATATATACAGTGGTGCCTCAGTGCACGAACTACTCCCAACTCGAATAATTCGATATTCGAATGCACGTTAAAAAAAATACAATGCTCGATAATTGACTGCATGCTCGGCACTCGACCGAAAAATACGACCTGCTTAAACAAATATTTTTATTTTAAAATAACATGATTTCCGCCTTGCAACGGAAGTTCGTATATAGTTCATAGGAGTCTCCTGCTCTAATGTTTCCATATCTGGTGTCTTCTTTCGTCTAACTTCGTTATCGAGATTAAGGAATGACACTAGTAATAGCTAAAAAGCTAGTAAATAGCCAAGACGATAATTCAATTTTTAAAAAAAATTAAGAAGTTTTTTGTAAAGTATTTTCTTTAACATTTTAAAATTTAATTGTCGTTCTGGCTATTCACTAGTTTAATTAGTGTAAATATACATTTGCAAGTTTGGTCATTTCCGACGAAAAATTTTTTTACACGTTTTACATACCGAGGCGGATAAGAGTCTACAATAAAAGGCCGACTCCGAGGTGTGAAAAATACGTAGGATGAAGGAAAATGACGAGTCCTTGTGTTTTCTTCTGTTAATCTATTGTGAAAATCTTTTTAAAGACTTTTCTTGTAAATTGAAAAAAATTACTTAGTTCTGAACAAATTATTTTTGACAAAAACAGAATTCAACAACTTATCCGATAAAGATGCTTAAGTCTAAATTACAATTACAACTTTTCTGAAACTAAATCGCTTATCACACTCTGTCGATCGGGAATTACTCTTTAGCTTTGTTTTTTTAATTAAGCACCGAATGTGAGATCAGATTTTAACTTCATGCTCATCTACCCACTCATTCGCTAACAATTGTTTTTGCTCATCTACATATTTGCTATATGAGAGTCGAACTTATTGGAATAAATTGTTAAATATTTTTTTTTTTTGTAAGAAGAACAGTTTAGAGAAATAAACAACAAACCGATATTTAAAAAGAACATTAAATTGTTTTCCCACAAACTTAATTCCTGGTTGAAGATGATGCATCGAATGTGTCACCCGGAATCTACGAAAAGACGAAAGAAAACAAGTATTGGTCAGTGGTAAAAAAACAATCCTAATAAGGCAGTGGAAAAAACCCAACGATACCCTTTTTATAAAAAGGAGGGGTCGATGCGTAAAAATCAGTCTCTGAAGTTTGGTGTGAACGGATTAGCCGGAACTATTCTAATCGCCGCCGTTCGGGAGAATCACCACTTAAAGAAATATCAACGTTCGAAACAACTTTATGCCAATATCAACGTTCGAAAAAACTTTGTTCTACACAGAAACTCGAGGACTAAACGACTATTTGCCAACTTATATCAAGGTATTTATCCTCGCGCGAATTAAATGTGAACTCTCTCTCTCATAAATACAGGTAATCGAGAAAGAAGTAGATACGTTAACTGAATCGATTGTATATAACTTAAATAGAACAATAAACGGGCATTATGTATAGACAATTTATAGAGTGTAATTCCTCTGATTCTTTCTTTACGCCTCCATCTCGGAACTAAGAGTCCACATACGCGACTGCTCGCGCGTAAATTCGAATGTAACGGTCTCTGTGTCTACCCAGAAGACACAGTGGTGCCAGTTTTGATAAATTTGTCGTTGCCGTCTTCGCCGACACGATGTCGACTCTTCGGTCCTGTGGTGCCGAGGCATAGAGGGGGGGCCCTTCGGCATTGTCACAGCTATAACCGTTTTACAATTCTCTCTTATCGACAATTTTCCCCATACAATATTGGACAATATATATATTGTACTTAATATTAAGTTGACTAAATTATACTGTGACGTTACGATTTTATGTCCACTTTTAATTTACCAAATCGTACGTGCCATTTCCAACAGAAACCTGCTGACGTAGTAAGCAACAATAAGCACTGGGCATCCATCAACTTTTAAATGGAAGTTAATTTTGAATGAAAAGTATAGGGTTTTTGTCCTTTTAAACAAAAACTATTCAAATTAAGAAAAACACCTGAAACAAAATATCGCGACCTCAAAAATTAAATAACGTTTGGGCTCAATTCTTCACACTTGTCTATACTAATATTATAAAGAGGTAATGTTTGTATGTATGTTAGTTTGTATGCAGCAGGTAATCTCCGAAACTACTCATCCGATTTCAAAAATTCTTTCACCAATATTTAGAATGGAACCTCAGGGTGGACATAGGCTGTATATTATTCCGATAAGCATTCATATAAATTAAAATATATAATCTAGGTTAAGGCTTTTATNTGATGCTTGCTCGTCTTCTCTTGAGCTACTCTCGCTCTGATACTCGTCTGGTCTGGTGCTCGTTTGTTCTTTCTCTTGCATTCTTTTCTATCTCTCTGTCTCGTCCCCCTTTTCTGTCTCTCCCTGTCTAACTCTCTAACTGAGCTTTCTCTGGTTCCGCTCACCTAGCAGGACCGTCTCTGATTCTACTCGTAGGGAGCTATTTGATTAAGTGGTTAAGATTTAAAAAGTAAAGAATATTTTATGTAGTTTTTATGTACGTTTCTTTACAAAGCTATATTTAATTATAATTTTCTTTAAAAGTATATTCATACAATTGAATATTTTTTACCAGGTATGTATAATAGTATATCCATCACACATTTTATTTTAACAAGTTTTTATAATTTTATTTTTAATTTTAGGCCTTTTATTATGGCTAGCGATTTAGAATGTAATTGTAATATTGAAAATTTATTTTAAAAAAGTTTTGGCTCGAGACTATATAATAAAAAAGAAAACATTATTAAAAGAGAAAGACCAATGCCTAAATTAAATATAAATACGTCAACAAAAAAATTTGTTCGACATTTTCACAATAAAATTTATGAAGATATAAAATGGTTTGTGGATGCATAGAAATGCAAAATTCGTTTTGTTGGCCTTGCCTATTAATTTCAAATGAAATTAGTGTGTGGAATAAGAACGGCTTTGACGATTTAAATAATTTTAGTAAAGCTCACAGAAGACACGAATAAACGAATACGAATGGACCCTAGACCATCACTGACTGATTGCCTCTGGAAGTCGGCTTCTTACAAAAACACAGCTTCCCTCTTATTAAATATCACGGCACGCCACTGGGGGGAAATGGTGGTCTTCACAACTTTTCGTATGCCAAATTCGAATTTTCATACATTTTCAACCGAAAAAATAGAGACGAAATATTTGATTAAGTTACAAGCCTTTTAAAAAATTTACATTCACGCTCATTTCTATAGTTTTTAACGGTGTAAATTCTTTCGAAAGACACTTTATATTACGGTTCCATGCCTGAAAAATATTTCAACTTTTTTAAAACTAGCCAGTAAAAAAAGCTTTGTGTAGATTTCAGGAAAAAAGCTGTTATCTTCATCATACTTTTAGCCATCATCCACTTGAACGAAATGTTTTGGAAATTATGTAGTTTTTAACATATATTATGTATGTTAAAAAGCCAAGGTAATTACACCAAATGAAAATCTAAAATAAAGTATTTAGATGTTTTAATTTATGAAATTAAATGCAATACATGTACATTACATTGTAAGAAACTTAAAGAATACAATATGAAAAAGAATTCAAAATCTGATAAACAGTATGAATTCAATTTAATATGTTCAATACTTAAAATTCACAATGATTAATCTGTGAAGAACAGATTTGAAAATTACTCTATTTTAAGAGCATAAATTGCTAAGTGATGATTCAAGTAATTAAGAACGTACAGACGTCCATCTTTAGTCAAAGTTATGTCAGACGGTCTTCGAATGGGATGAGAGAAAGTCACTTTACCCATATATTCACCTTCCCAATCAAAGACCTGTAATGTTAATTCGTTTAAAGTTTCTGTTGCGTTAATCGTGTTTATTTAATTATAACTTACCTGTATACGATCGTTTCTGCTATCGCCAATAAGCATGGTTCCTGTCGGATCCAAAGCGATGCCAGATGGTTCGTTCATGGTTCCCTCAATATTTCCAAAAGTGCCGAAGGTTTTGATCAATTTACCATCCACAGTAGTTTTATACATCATACTTAAACCTGAAAATTCAGTAATTTAGATAAAATCTCGATAAATATTCTCTGTATTATTTCTTCCTACCTAAATCAGATACGACGACTTCATTAGAGTAATACGCCAAAAATCGACATTTCGATTTTTCATGTCGCTTAATTAATGGTTCGTATAAATTACGGTTTTCTACACCGCCATCTTTGTTGAAAACAAAGAGATCAGATTTCCGTGTCTCGTTTAATGTTATCAACTTCTGGTCTTCTGTAATTGCAAGACCTGTAAATTAATGAATAACGAAACAAACTTAATAAAAACGTCTGTAATATTTAAATTGAATATATGCGTTACATTCAGAAGAAACAAGGAAAAATAACGAAAAGGGAAAATCTTTATTATTTAGTTCGATACGTAAATTTTTATAAGCTCTAAATGATAAAAAGTTTAAAATAACTATCGTATTAATTTTATCTTCAGAAAATATCGATTATATATCATGCTATATCGTCTCTGTAAACACTGTTTGGTTCCTGGTGATGGAAAAAGACGGAAATGAAAACATTTTAGTATTCTTCTACGTATATATATATATTGTGTATAATACCATCTGCAATTTCTAATCGGAAAAATTGACATTGATTTTAATTTTTCCGAATTGAGTAGATCGGTAGTAAATGATATTTCATTCTTTGACATTTTGGAAATTTTGATTGTGACAGCTACCTGGACACGGAGCCACGCGAAAATGCGATTTATAAACTTAGACAATGCTGCGAATGATCCTTCGATAACCTTAAATCACTTTGTGGGTTTCGGGGACCGTAAAGATTTATTAGGTAGGGTCCTGCCACCAGGTGTGTTTTATCGGACACACCGCCGATTGAAACGAAATAAATGATTAAGGCGCGAGGGTAAGAGCCACTCTGAAGTCCAGGAATGAGCCTCTCAGGAGGAAGAATGCAGAGTCAGATATAACCAATTTAAGGAAATTTATTAACACAAAACTGAAGTTTAGAACAGAATTATAAAATCCGATTTTTTGAAATTTGCCTATCTCTA